>NC_092227.1:91010898-91282845 GCF_036320965.1 Panulirus ornatus
TCACATGAATCAGCCACCAGCACTGTATCATCAGCGAACAACAACTGACTCACTTCCCAAGCTCTCTCATCCCCAACAGACTTCATACTTGCCCCTCTTTCCAAAACTCTTGCATTCACCTCCCTAACAGCCCCATCCATAAACAAATTAAACAACCATGGAGTCATCACACACCCCTGCCGCAAACCTACATTCACTGAGAACCAATCACTTTCCTCTCTTCCTACACGCACACATGCCTTACATCCTCGATAAAAACTTTTCACTGCTTCTAACAACTTGCCTCCCACACCATATATTCTTAATACCTTCCACAGAGCATCTCTATCAACTCTATCATATGCCTTCTCCAGATCCATAAATGCTACATACAAATCCATTTGCTTTTCTAAGTATTTCTCACATACATTCTTCAAAGCAAACACCTGATCCACACATCCTCTACCACTTCTGAAACCACACTGCTCTTCCCCAATCTGATGCTCTGTACATGCCTTCACCCTCTCAATCAATATCCTCCCATATAATTTACCATGAATACTCAACAAACTTATACCTCTGTAATTTGAGCACTCACTCTTATCCCCTTTGCCTTTGTACAATGGCACTATGCACGCATTCCGCCAATCCTCAGGCACCTCACCATGAGTCATACATACATTAAATAACCTTACCAACCAGTCAACAATACAGTCACCCCCTTTTTTAATAAATTCCACTGCAATACCATCCAAACCTGCTGCCTTGCCGGCTTTCATCTTCCGCAAAGCTTTTACTACCTCTTCTCTGTTTACCAAATCATTTTCCCTAACCCTCTCACTTTGCACACCACCTCGACCAAAACACCCTATATCTGCCACTCTATCATCAAACACATTCAACAAACCTTCAAAATACTCACTCCATCTCCTTCTCACATCACCACTACTTGTTATCACCTCCCCATTTGCGCCCTTCACTGAAGTTCCCATTTGCTCCCTTGTCTTACGCACTTTATTTACCTCCTTCCAGAACATCTTTTTATTCTCCCTAAAATTTAATGATACTCTCTCACCCCAACTCTCATTTGCCCTTTTTTTTCACCTCTTGCACCTTTCTCTTGACCTCCTGTCTCTTTCTCTTATACATCTCCCACTCAATTGCATTTTTTCCCTGCAAAAATGGCCCAGCCCAACCTTATACGCATGTATATACATAAATGCCCACAGATGCACATGTACATACCTATACATTTCAACGTAACATACTTATACATACAAAGACATATACATATATACACATGTATATATTCATACTTGCTGCCTTCATCCATTCCCAACACCACCCCACCACACATGAAATAGCATTTCACCTAACCCCCATCAGGTAGTGCTTGGAAAAATACAAGAAGGCCACATTTGTTGACACTCAGTCTCTAGCTGTCATGTGTAATGCATGGAAACCACAGCTCCCTTTCCACATCCAAGCCCCACAAAAATTTCCATGGTTTACCCCATACGCTTCAGATGCCCTGGTTCAATCCATTGACAGTATGTCAACCCTGGTATACCATATTGTTCCATTTCACTCTATTCCTTGTACGCCACTCACCCTCCTGTATATTCAGGCCCCGAATGCTCAAAATCTTTATCACGCCATCCTTTCACCACCAATTTGGTCTCCCGCTTCTCCTCGTTCCCTCTACCTCTGACACATATATCCTCTTTGTCAATCTTTCCTCACTCATTCTCTCCATGTGACCAAATAATTTCAACACAACCTCTTCTGCTCTCTCAACCACACTATTTTTATTACCACACATCTCTCTTACCCTTTCATTACTTACTTGATCAAACCACCTCACACCACATACTGTCCTCAAACATTTCATTTCCAACAAATCCACCCTACTTCGCACATCCCTATCTATAACCCATGCCTCGCAACCATATAACTTTGTTGGAACCACTATTCCTTCAAACATTCCAATTTTTGCTCTCCGAGATAACATTCTAGCCTTCCACACACTCTTCAGTGCTCCCAGAACCTTCGGCCACTCCCCCACTCTGTGACTCACTTCTGCTTCCATGGTTCCATCTGCTGCCAAATCCACTCCCAGATATCTAAAACACTTCACATCCTGCAATTTTTCTCCATTCAAACTTACCTCCCAATTAATTAGTCCATCAACCCTACTGAACCTAATAACCTTGCTCTTATTCACATTTACCCTCAGCTTTCTTCTTCCAAACACTTTACCAAACTCTGTCACCAGTTTCTGCAATTTCTCACCTGAATCACCCGTGAGTGTTGTATCATCAGCGAACAACAACTGACTCACTTCCCAAGCCCTCTCATCCACAACAGACTGCATAATTGCCCCTCTCTCCAAAAGTCTTGTATTCACCCCCTAACCATCCCATTCATAGACAAATCTAACAACCATGGAGACATCATGCAGGCCTGACGCAAACCAACATTCACTAGGAACCAGTCGCTTTCTTTTCTTCCTGCTCGTGCATATGCCTTACATCCTTGGTAAAAACTTTTCACTGCTTCTAGCAACTCACCTCCCTCACCATATACTCTTAATACTTTCCACAAACCTATCATATCATATGCCTTCTCCAGATCCACATATATATATATATATATATATATATATATATATATATATATATATATATATATATATATATATATATATATATATATATATATATATATATCTTTTTTTTTCTTTCAAACTATTCGCCATTTCCCGCATTAGCGAAGTAGCATTTAGAACAGAGAACTGGGCCTTTAAGGGAATATCCTCACCTGGCCCCCTTCTCTGTTCCTTCTTTTGGAAAATTAAAAAAACCGAGAGGGGAGGATTTCCAGCCCCACCGCTCCCTCCCCTTTTAGTCGCCTTCTACGATACGCAGGGAATACGTGGGAAGTATTCTTTCTCCCCATCCCCAGGGATAATATATATATATTTTTTTTTTTGCTTTGTCGCTGTCTCACGCATTTGCAAGGAAACAGACGAAAGAAATGGCCCAACCCACCCCCATACACATGTATATACATAAGTCCACACACGCAAATATACATACCTACACAGCTTTCCATGGTTTACCCCAGACGCTTCACATGCCCTGATTCAATCCACTGACAGCACGTCAACCCCGGTATACCACATCTATCCAATTCACTCTATTCCTTGCCCTCCTTTCACCCTCCTGCATGTTCAGGCCCCGATCACACAAAATCTTTTTCACTCCATCTTTCCACCTCCAATTTGGTCTCCCACTTCTCCTCGTTCCCTCCACCTCCGACACATATATCCTCTTGGTCAATCTTTCCTCACTCATTTTCTCCATGTGCCCAAACCATTTTAAAACACCCTCTTCTGCTCTCTCAACCACGCTCTTTTTATTTCCACACATCTCTCTTACCCTTACGTTACTTAATCAAACCACCTCACACCACACATTCTCCTCAAACATCTCATTTCCAGCACATCTATCCTCCTGCGCACAACTCTATCCATAGCCCACGCCTCGCAACCATACAACATTGTTGGAACCATTATTCCTTCAAAGATACCCATTTTTGCTTTCCGAGATAATGTTCTCGACTTCCACACATTCTTCAAGGCACCCAGAATTTTCGCCCCCTCCCCCACCCTATGATCCACTTCCGCTTCAATGGTTCCATCCGCTGCCAGATCCACTCCCAGGTATCTAAAACACTTTACTTCCTCCAGTTTTTCTCCATTCAAACTTACCTCCCAATTGACTTGACCCTCAACCCTACTGTACCTAATAACCTTGCTCTTATTCACATTTACTCTTAACTTTCTTCTTTCACACACTTTACCAAACTCAGTCACCAGCTTCTGCAGTTTCTCACATGAATCAGCCACCAGCACTGTATCATCAGCGAACAACAACTGACTCACTTCCCAAGCTCTCTCATCTACAACAGACTTCATACTGGCCCCTCTTTCCAAAACTCTTGCATTCACCTCCCTAATAACCCCATCCATAAACAAATTAAACAACCATGGAGACATCACACACCCTTGCCGCAAACCTACATTCACTGAGAACCAATCACTTTCCTCTCTTCCTACACGTACACATGCCTTACATCCTCGATAAAAACTTTTCACTGCTTCTAACAACTTGCCTCCCACACCATATATTCTTAATACTTTCCACAGAGCATCTCTATCAACTCTATCATATGCCTTCTCCAGATCCATAAATGCTACATACAAATCCATTTGCTTTTCTAAGTATTTCTCAAATACATTCTTCAAAGCAAACACCTGATCCACACATCCTCTACCACTTCTGAAACCACACTGCTCATCCCCAATCTGATGCTCTGTACATGCCTTCACCCTCTCAATCAATACCCTCCCATATAATTTACCAGGAATACTCAACAAACTTATACCTCTGTAATTTGAGCACTCACTCTTATCCCCTTTGCCTTTGTACAATGGCACTATGCATGCATTCCGCCAATCCTCAGGCACCTCACCATGAGTCATACATACATTAAATAACCTTACCAACCAGTCAATAATACAGTCACCCCCTTTTTTAATAAATTCCACTGCAATACCATCCAAACCTGCTGCCTTGCCGGCTTTCATCTTCCACAAAGCTTTTACTACTTCTTCTCTGTTTACCAAATCATTTTCCCTAACCCTCTCACTTTGCACACCACCTCGACCAAAACACCCTATATCTGCCACTCTATCATCAAACACATTCAACAAACCTTCAAAATACTCACTCCATCTCCTTCTCACATCACCACTACTTGTTATCACCTCCCCATTTGCGCCCTTCACTGAAGTTCCCATTTGCTCCCTTGTCTTACGCACTTTATTTACCTCCTTCGAGAACATCTTTTTATTCTCCCTAAAATCTAATGATACTCTCTCACCCCAACTCTCATTTGCCTCTTTTTCACCTCTTGCACCTTTCTCTTGACCTCCTGTCTCTTTCTTTTATACATCTCCCACTCAATTGCATTTTTTCCCTACAAAAATCATCCAAATGCATCTCTCTTCTCTTTCACTAATAGTCTTACTTCTTCATCCCACCACTCACTACCCTTTCTAATCAACCCACCTCCCACTCTTCTCATGCCACAAGCATCTTTTGTGCAATCCATCACTGATTCCCTGAATACATCCAATTCCTCCCCCATTCCCCTTACTTCCATTGTTCTCACCTTTTTTCCATTCTGTACTCAGTCTCTCCTGGTACTTCCTCACACAAGTCTCCTTCCCAAGCTCACTTACTCTCACCACCCTCTTCACCTCAACATTCACTCTTCTTTTCTGTAAACCCATATATATCGATGTGGTATACTGGGGTTGACGTGCTGTCAGTGGATTGAATCAGGGCATGTGCAGCGTCTGGGGTAAACCATGGAAAGATGTGTAGGTAAGTATATTTTGCGTGTGTGGACTTATGTATATACATGTGTATGGGGGTGGGTTGGGCCATTTCTTTTGTCTGTTTCCTTGCGCTACCTCGCAAATGCAGGAGACAGTGACAAAGCAAAAAAAGAAAGAAAAAAATATATATATCGATCCAATTCACTCTAATCGTTGCCCTCCTTTCACCCTCCTGCATGTTCAGGCCCCGATCACACAAAATCTTTTTCACTCCATCTTTCCACCTCCAATTTGGTCTCCCTCTTCTCCTCGTTCCCTCCACCTCTGACACATATATCCTCTTGGTCAATCTTTCCTCACTCATTCTCTCCATGTGCCTAAACCATTTCAAAACACCCTCTTCTGCTCTCTCAACCACGCTCTTTATATTTCCACACATCTCTCTTACCCTTACGTTACTTACTCGATCAAACCACCTCACACCACACATTGTCCTCAAACATCTCATTTCCAGCACATCCATCCTCCTGCGCACAACTCTATCCATAGCCCACGCCTCGCAACCATACAACATTGTTGGAACCACTATTCCTTCAAACATACCCATTTTTGCTTTCCGAGATAATGTTCTCGACTTCCACACATTCTTCAAGGCTCCCAGAATTTTCGCCCCCTCCCCCACCCTATGATCCACTTCCGCTTCCATGTTTCCATCCGCTGCCAGATCCACTCCCAGATATCTAAAACACTTCACTTCCTCCAGTTTTTCTCCATTCAAACTCACCTCCCAATTGACTTGACCCTCAACCCTACTGTACCTAATAACCTTGCTCTTATTCACATTTACCCTTAACTTTCTTCTTTCACACACTTTACCAAACTCAGTTACCAGCTTCTGCAGTTTCTCACATGAATCAGCCACCAGCGCTGTATCATCAGCGAACAACAACTGACTCACTTCCCAAGCTCTCTCATCCCCAACAGACTTCATACTTGCCCCTCTTTCCAAAACTCTTGCATTCACCTCCCTAACAACCCCATCCATAAACAAATTAAACAACCATGGAGACATCACACACCCCTGCCGCAAACCTGTGGTTTCGGGCATTATTGCATGACAGCTAGAGACTGAGTTTGAACGAATGGGGCCTATGTTGTCTTTTCCTAGCGCTACCTCACACACATGAGGGGGAAGGGGGATGGTATTCCATGTGTGGCGAGGTGGCGATGGGAATGGATAAAGGCAGACAGTGTGAATTGTGTGCATGGGTATATATGTATGTGTCTGTGTGTATATATATATATGTGTACATTGAGATGTATAGGTATGTACATTACTGAGGCAGCGTTAAGAACAGAGGACTGGGCCCCTGAGAGAACATCCTCATCCGGCCTCCCTCTCTGCTCCCTCCCTTGGAAAAAAAAAAAAATAAAAAAAAAGAGGGGATTTTCAGGCCCCCACTCCCCTCTCTTTTAGCCGCCTTCTACAACACGCACAGAATGCGTGGGAAGTATTCTTTCTCCCCTATATATATATATATATATATATATATATATATATATATTTATTTATTTTGCTTTGTTGCTGTCTCCCACATTTGCGAGGTAGCGCAAGGAAAACAGATGAAAGAAATGGCCCAACCCAACCCCATAGACATGTATATACATACACGTCCCTACACGCAAATATACATACCCATACATCTCAATGTACACATATATATACACATACAGACATATACATATATACACATGCACATAATTCACACTGTCTGCCTTTATTCATTCCCATCGCCTCCCTGCCACATATGGAATAACATCCCCCTCCCCCCTCATGTGTGCGAGGTAGCGCTAGGAAAGGACAACAAAGGCCCCATTCGTTCACACTCAGTCTCTAGCTGTCATGCAATAATGCCCGAACACCACAGCTCCCTTTCCACATCCAGGCCCCACAGAACTTTCCATGGTTTACCCCAGACGCTTCACATGCCCTGATTCAATCTATTGACAGCACGTCAACCCTGGTATACCACATCGATCCAATTCACTCTATTCCTTGCCCGCCTTTCCCCCTCCTGCATGTTCAGGCCCTGATCACTCAAAATCTTTTTCACTCCATCTTCCCACCTCCAATTTGGTCTCATACTTCTCGTTCCCTTCACCTCTGCCACATATATCCTCTCAATCTTTCCTCACTCATTCTCTCCATGTGCCCAACCCATTTCAAAACACCCTCTTCTGCTCTCTCAACCACACTCTTCTTATTTCCACACATCTCTCTTACCCTTACATTACTTACTCGATCAAACCACCTCACACCACATATTGTCCTCAAACATCTCATTTCCAGCACATCCACCCTCCTGCGCACAACTCTATCCATAGCCCACACCTCGCAACCACACAACATTGTTGGAACCACTATTCCTTCAAACATACCCATTTTTGCTTTCTGAGATAACGTTCTCACCTTCCACACATTTTTCAACGCTCCCAGAACTTTTGCCCCCTCCCCCACCCTATGACTCACTTCCGCTTCCATGGTTCCAAACGCTGCTAAATCTACTCCCAGATATGTAAAACACTTTCTCCAGCTTTTCTCCATTCAAACTTACCTCCCAATTGACTTTTCCCTCAACCCTATTGTATCTAATGACCTTGCTCTTATTCACATTTACTCTCAGCATTCTTCTTTCACACATATTGACAGCACGTCGACTGTGGTATACCACATCGCTTCAGTTCACTCTATTCCTTGCACACCTTTCGCCCTCCTGCATGTTCAGGCCCCAATCGCTCAAAATCTTTTTCACCCCATCTTTACGCTTCCAATTTGGCCTCCCACTTCTCCTCGTTCCATCCACCCCTGACACATATATCCTCTTTGTCAATCTTTCCTCACTCGTACTTTCCATGTGACCAAACCATTTCAAAACACCCTCTTCTGCTCTCTCAACCACACTCTTTTTGTTAACACACTTCTCTCTTACCCTTTCATTACTTAATCAAACCACCTCACACCACATATTTTCCTCAAACATCTCATTTCCAACACATCCATCCTCCTCTGCACAACTCTATCTATAGCCCATGCTATATATATATATTTTTTTTTTAATTTGCCATTTCCCGCATTAGCAAGGTAGCATTAAGAACAGAGGACTGAGCCTTTGAGGGACTATCCTCACTTGGACCCCTTCTCTGTTCTTCTTTTAGAAAAGAGATATACACATGTATACGCATGTAAGTAGGAGAGATGGCCAGAGAGCATTATTGGATTATGTGTTAATTGATAGGCGCACGAAAGAGAGACTTTTGGATGTTAATGTGCTGAGAGGTGCAACTGGAGAGAAGTCTGATCATAATCTTGTGGAGGCAAAGGTGAAGATTTGTACAGGTTTTCAGAAAAGAAGAGGGAATGTTATGGTGAAGAGAGTGGTGAGAGTGAGTGAGTTTGGGAAGAAGACTTGTTTGAGGAAGTACCAGGAGAGACTGAGGACAGAATAGAAAAAAGTGAGAACAAAGGACGTAAGAGGAGTGGGGGAGGAATGGGATGTATTTAGGGAAGCAGTGATGGCTTGCGCAAAAGATGCTTGTGGCATGAGAAGGGTGGGAGGTGGGCAAATTAAAAAGGGCACTGAGTAGTGGGATGAAGTACGATTATTAGTGAAAGCGAAGAGAGAGGCATTTGGACTATTTTTGCAGGGAAATAATGCAAATGAGTGGGAGATGTATAAAAGAAAGAGGCAGGAGATCAACAGAGAGGTGCAAAAGGTGAAAAAAAAGGGCAAATGAGAGTTGGGGTCAGAGAGTATCATTAAATTTCAGGGAGAATAAAAATATGTTTTGGAAGGAGGTAAATAAAGTGCGTAAGACAAGGGAACAAATGGGAACTTCAGTGAAGGGGGCTAATGGGGAGGTGATAACAAGTAGTGATGATGTGAGGAGATGGAGTGAGTATTTTGAAGGTTTGTTGAATTGTTTGATGATAGAGTGGCAGATATAGGGTGTATTGGTCGAGGTGGCATGCAAAGTGAGAGGGTTAGGGAGAATGATTTGGTAAACAGAGAAGAGGTAGTAAAAGCTTTGCGGAAGATGAAAGCCAGCAAGGTTGCGGGTTTGGATGGTATTGCAGTGGAATTTCTTAAAAAAGGGGGTGACTGTGTTGTTGACTGGTTGGTAAGGTTATTTAATGTATGTATGACTCATGGTGAGGTGCCTGAAGATTGGCAGAAAGCTTGCATGGTGCCATTGTACAAAGGCAAAGGGGATGAAGGTGAGTGCTCAAATTACAGAGGTATATGTTTGTTGAGTATTCCTGGGAAATTATATGGGAGGGTATTGATTGAGAGGGTGAGGGCATGTACAGAGCATCAGATTGGGGAAGAGCAGTGTAGTTTCAGAAGTGGTAGAGGATGTGTGGATCAGGTGTTTGCTTTGAAGTATGTATGAGAAATACTTAGAAAAGCAAATGAATTTGTATGTAGCATTTATGGATCTGGAGAAGGCATATGATAAGAGTTTATAGAGATGCTCTGTGGAAGGTATTAAGAATATATGGTGTGGGAGGCAAGTTGTTAGAAGCAGTGAAAAGTTTTTATTGAGGATGTATGGCATGTGTACGAGTAAGAAGAGAGGAAAGCGATTGGTTCACAGTGAATGTCTGTTTATGGCACGGGTGCTTGATGTCTCCATGGTCGTTTAATTTGTTTATGGATGGGGTTGTTAGAGAGGTGAATGCAAGAGTTTTGGAGAGAGGGGCAAGTATGCAGTCTGTTGTGGATGAGAGAGCTTGGGAAGCGAGTCAGTTGTTGTTCGCTGATGATACAGCACTAGTGGCTGATTCAGATGAGAAACTGCAGAAGCTGGTGACTGAGTTTGGTAAAGTGTGTGAAAGAAAAAAGCTGAGAGTAAATGTGAATAAGAGCATGGATATTAGGTACAGTAGGGTTGAGGGACAAGTCAATTGGGAGGTAAGTTTGAATGGAGAAAAACTGGAGAAAGTGAAGTGTTTTAGATATCTGGAGTGGATTTGGCAGCGGATGGAACCATGGAAGCTGAGGCGAGTCATAGGGTAGGGGAGGGGGCGAAAGTTCTGGGAGCGTTGAAAAATGTGTGGAAGTCAAGAACATTATCTCCGAAAGCAAAAAATGGCTATGTTTGAAGGAATAGTGGTTCCGACAATGTAATATGGTTGCAAGGCATGGGCTATGGATAGAGTTATGCGGAGGAGGGTGAATGTGCTGGAAATGAGATGTTTGAGGACAATATGTGGTGTGAGATGGTTTGATCGAGTAAGTAATGAAAGGGTAAGATGGATGTGTGGTAATAAAAAGTGTGTGATTGAGGGAGCAGAAAAGGTTGTTTTGAAATGGTTTGGTCACATGGAGAGAACGAGCGAGGAAAGATTGAGAAAGAGGATATATGTGACAGAGGTGGAGGGAACGAGGAGAAGTGGGAGACCAAATTGGAGGTGGAAAGATGGAGTAAAAAAGATTTTGAGTGATTAGGGCCTGAACATGCAGGAGGGTGAAAGGTGTGCAAGGAATAGTGTGAATTGGAACGATGTGGTATACCAGGGTCGACGTGCTGTTAATGGATTGAAGCAGGGCATGTGAAGCATCTGGGGTAAACCATGGAAAGTTTTGTGGGGCCTGGATGTGGAAAGGAAGCTGTGGTTTTGTTGCATTATACAAGACAGCCAGAGACTGAGTGTGAACGAATGTGGCCTATGCTGTCTTTTCCTAGTGCTACCTCACGCACATGCGGGGGGAGGGAGTTGTCATTTCAGGTGTGGCAGGGTGGCGACAGGAATGATTAAGGGCAGACAGTATGAATTATGTACATGTGTATATATGTATACATCTGTGTGTGTATATATATGTATGTGTTGAGATGTATAGGTATGTGTATGTGCGTGTGTGGATGTGTATGTATATACATGTGTATGTGGGTGGGTTGGGCCATTCTTTCATCTGTTTCCTTGCACTACCTCGCTAATTTTCCAAAAGAAGGAACAAAGAAGGGGGCCTGATGAGGATATTCCTCAAAAGCCCAGTCCTCTGTTCTTAACGCTACCTCGCTAATGTGGGAAATGGCGAATAGTATGAAAGAAAAAGAAAGATATATATATATATATATATATATATATATATATATATATATATATATATATATATATATATATATACATATATATATATATATCTAAAACACTTCACTTCCTCCAGTTTTTCTCCATTCAAACTCACCTCCCAATTGACTTGACCCTC
This sequence comes from Panulirus ornatus, assembly GCF_036320965.1. NCBI lineage: Eukaryota > Metazoa > Arthropoda > Malacostraca > Decapoda > Palinuridae > Panulirus > Panulirus ornatus. The sequence goes on from NC_092227.1 coordinate 91,022,557, forward strand.
ACCCCTACTGTACCTAATAACCTTGCTCTTATTCACATTTACTCTCAACTTTCTTCTTCCACACACTTTACCAAACTCAGTCACCAGCTTCTGCAGTTTCTCACATGAATCAGCCACCAGCGCTGTATCATCAGCGAACAACAACTGACTCACTTCCCAAGCTCTCTCATCCCCAACAGACTTCATACTTGCCCCTCTTTCCAGGACTCTTGCATTTACCTCCCTTTAGATATCTGGGAGTGGATCTGTCAGCGGATGGAACCATGGAAGCGGAAGTGGATCATAGGGTGGGGGAGGGGGCGAAAATTTTGGGAGCCTTGAAAAATGTGTGGAAGTCGAGAACATTATCTCGGAAAGCAAAAATGGGTATGTTTGAGGGAATAGTGGTTCCAACAATGTTGTATGGTTGCGAGGCGTGGGCTATGGATAGAGATGTGCGCAGGAGGATGGATGTGCTGGAAATGAGATGTTTGAGGACAATGTGTGGTGTGAGGTGGTTTGATCGAGTAAGTAACGTAAGGGTAAGAGAGATGTGTGGAAATAAAAAGAGCGTGGTTGAGAGAGCAGAAGAGGGTGTTTTGAAATGGTTTGGGCACATGGAGAGAATGAGTGAGGAGAGATTGAGCAAGAGGATATATGTGTTGGAGGTGGAGGGAACGAGGAGAAGAGGGAGACCAAATTGGAGGTGGAAAGATGGAGTGAAAAAGATTTTGTGTGATCGGGGCCTGAACATGCAGGAGGGTGAAAGGAGGGCAAGAATAGAGTGAATTGGAGTCGATGTGGTATACAGGGGTTGACGTGCTGTCAGTGGATTGAAGCAAGGCATGTGAAGCGTCTGGGGTAAACCATGGAAAGCTGTGTAGGTATGTATATTTGCGTGTGTGGACGTGTGTATGTACATGTGTATGGGGGGGGGGTTGGGCCATTTCTTTCGTCTGTTTCCTTGCGCTACCTCGCAAACGCGGGAGACAGCGACAAAGCATAAAAAAAAAAAAAAAAAAAAAAAAAATATATATATATATATATATATATATATATATATATATATATATATATATATATATATATATATATATCCAAAAAAAAAATATATATATATATATATATATATATATATATATATATATATATTTTTTTTTTCTTTTGCTTTGTCGCTGTCTCCCGCGTTTGCGAGGTAGCGCAAGGAAACAGACGAAAGAAATGGCCCAACCCACCCCCATACACATGTATATACATACGTCCACACATGCAAATATACATACCTACACAGCTTTCCATGGTTTACCCCAGACGCTTCACATGCCTTGATTCAATCCACTGACAGCACGTCAACCCCAGTATACCACATCGCTCCAATTCACTCTATTCCTTGCCCTCCTTTCACCCTCCTGCATGTTCAGGCCCCGATCACACAAAATCTTTTTCACTCCATCTTTCCACCTCCAATTTGGTCTCCCTCTTCTCCTTGTTCACTCCACCTCCGACACATATATCCTCTTGGTCAATCTTTCCTCACTCATTCTCTCCATGTGACCAAACCATTTCAAAACACCCTCTTCTGCTCTCTCAACCACGCTCTTTTTATTTCCACACATCTCTCTTACCCTTACGTTACTTACTCGATCAAACCACCTCACACCACATATTGTCCTCAAACATCTCATTTCCAGCACATCCATCCTCCTGCGCACAACTCTATCCATAGTCCACGCCTCGCAACCATACAACATTGTTGGAACCACTATTCCTTCAAAGATACCCATTTTTGCTTTCCGAGATAATGTTCTCGACTTCCACACATTCTTCAAGGCTCCCAGAATTTTCGCCCCCTCCCCCACCCTATGATCCACTTCCACTTCCATGTTTCCATCCGCTGCCAGATCCACTCCCAGATATCTAAAACACTTCACTTCCTCCAGTTTTTCTCTATTCAAACTCACCTCCCAATTGACTTGACCCTCAACCCTACTGTACCTAATAACCTTGCTCTTATTCACATTTACTCTTAACTTTCTTCTTTCACACACTTTACCAAACTCAGTCACCAGCTTCTGCAGTTTCTCACATGAATCAGCCACCAGCGCTGTATCATCAGCGAACAACAACTGACTCACTTCCCAAGCTCTCTCATCCCCAACAGACTTCATCCTTGCCCCTCTTTCCAAAACTCTTGCATTCACCTCCCTAACAACCCCATCCATAAACAAATTAAACAACCATGGAGACATCACACACCCCTGCCGCAAACCTACATTCACTGAGAACCAATCACTTTCCTCTCTTCCTACACGTACACATGCCTTACATCCTCGATAAAAACTTTTCACTGCTTCTAACAACTTGCCTCCCACACCATATATTCTTAATACCTTCCACAGAGCATCTCTATCAACTCTATCATATGCCTTCTCCAGATCCATAAATGCTACATACAAATCCATTTGCTTTTCTAAGTATTTCTCACATACATTCTTCAAAGCAAACACCTGATCCACACATCCTCTACCACTTCTGAAACCACACTGCTCTTCCCCAATCTGATGCTCTGTACATGCCTTCACCCTCTCAATCAATACCCTCCCATACAATTTGCCAGGAATACTCAACAAACTTATACCTCTGTAATTTGAGCACTCACTCTTATCCCCTTTGCCTTTGTACAATGGCACTATGCACGCATTCCGCCAATCCTCAGGCACCTCACCATGAGTCATACATACATCAAATAACCTTACCAACCAGTCAACAATACAGTCACCCCCTTTTTTAATAAATTCCACTGCAATACCATCCAAACCTGCTGCCTTGCTGGCTTTCATCTTCCCCAAAGCTTTTACTACCTCTTCTCTGTTTACCAAATCATTTTCCCTAACCCTCGCACTTTGCACACCACCTTGACCAAAACACCCTATATCTGCCACTCTATCATCAAACACATTCAACAAACCTTCAAAATACTCACTCCATCTCCTTCTCACATCACCACTACTTGTTATCACCTCCCCATTTGCGCCCTTCACTGAAGTTCCCATTTGCTCCCTTGTCTTACGCACTTTATTTACCTCCTTCCAGAACATCTTTTTATTCTCCCTAAAATTTAATGATACTCTCTCACCCCAACTCTATCACAGTCTATACAGATGATAGGGCATTGTTAAGCATTTTTCAACAACAAGATCCAACTGGAAAGTGTCAGAGATAGTTTCTAAATATACAAGCCTTTGACTCAAATTTTCATTTTATTTTAGGATCATCAACTGTAGTTGCGGATGCAGTTTCCTGCAGAGTGGGAGCAGTCACTGTAGATGATAGCCCTGTAGATTTTGACAGAGAGATTGAAACCTCATCAATGAGATGACCCAGTTTGGGGTTCTGTCAGAGAATTTCTTGAGGGAGGATGTCATTCCTTGGATGTTAAGACAGCTGTTCCAGTCAGGGAATTGTATTTACCACAGGGATTCTCATGCAGAGATGTGAGACTAGGAGTACAGTCATTCCAACAACATTAGTAAAGGATTTCTTAAAGCTACCACATGATTCACCTCAGGCTGCACACCCAGGTGCAGATAGATTCTATAAACAGACTTGCTTGAGATATTTTTGGTCAAGAATGCAAGAGAATATTACAGACCATATACTGGGGTGCCAAATCTGTAACATCCTGTACCTTCATACCCATGGCAAAGGGTTCATATGGACATATAAGGAGGTTTTCCTAGGTTCATGGCAGGCTACAGATATGTTTTAGTAATTATTGATATTTTTACAAGGTATTGTGAATTAGTTTCAGTTGAAAATAAAAATGCAGCCATGGTTGCTAAGGTGTTCAAGAAATATATTCTAGACAGATAAAATGCACCAAAGGTTTTAGTCTCAAAATGGAGGAGAATTCAATAATGCCTTATATAATATAATGGCACATCATCCAGCCTCAAATGGTCTTGCAGAAAGGTTGAACCGTAAAATACTTCAATCTCCACATAACGTTAATTTTGATCATGATAAATGAGATGAATACCTATCTGATGTCCAATGTTCATTAAACTCAGCATAAAGTCAATTGGAGACATCCTTCCAAGTCTAACACGGTTTTGGTAAAGTGGTGCCGTATGACACAATAGTGTCCCCTCCTTCATGTCCAGTTGTTCAGATATCAATTGTAGCAGAAAAGTATTGCACAACTCAACTGATTCATCAAAGGATCAAGGAAAATCTAGGCGAAGCCACTAAAACTTTCATGGATCAAGCTAATAAGTCCACAAAACCATCAAAGGTAGCTTCTAGGTTCTTGGTAATGATACAAGAACTTAACTCTAGATGTGAGATTCCTAAACTAGACCCAAAATTTTCTGGTCCTTATATAGTTTTAGCTCATTTCAAAGGGACATACTGTTCAAACACCTAAATACAGGAGACATTTGTGAAGACCATGAGGACCACTTGAAAGTTTTACAGTATTCTGAACATCATTCCAGTTCTACACCAGACAACACTCCATAACCCTCGACTTCAAACAATGTCACTTAACAACTTTCTCCCACCATTCAGTCTGTCCCATCCCATATCAAAACCGACTACCCTAACATCACCACCACAGACACATCAGTATTCATTAAGGCCTCGCCTTTATGAAGTTGCTTAGTTTTATCATTTTACAGGTTCTTCCTTCTCATGTCTTTATGGTATCTTCCTATTCATGATGCCAAGACAGTACCAGGCGCCCTTCTCAAGTAGGCAGTGCAAAGAAGTGTTAAAAAGAGAGTACAGCATCCTTGAATTTAACAGTAGGGCTTTATTATTTCAGTTTATGGAAATCATCTTCACCTTTTACAATTCACTGACACATCTCTATCTTGAATATTGTGTTCAGTACAGTAGCAAGCTACCAGGATGATTCATGAACTGAGAAACAAATCCTACAAAAGCCAGCTATATGATTTAAACATATTCAGTATAGAAAAGAGAAGGTTAAGAGGTTTTTAAATACAGGTATTCAGAGTTATCAGAGGCTTTAATAATCTCAGTAAAATATACCACTCACTGCTAGATTTGTCTGATTTCACTAGCAATGGATACAAATTCATAGGCAAGCAGGATTTTTAACATAAGGAAAAATTTACCAATTAAAGTAGTTGAAAGCAACACCAAAGATACGAAGTGATAAATACTTTAAAGTCCACAACTCACAGTACTATCTATACCTCCTTAGTTACATGGAAAAATTTACCAATTAGAGTAGTTGAAAGCAACACCAAAGATTTGAATTGATAAATACTTTAACTTCCACAACGCACATTACATATCTATAACTCCTTAGTTATACGATTAGCTTACAAGAATACCTATTTCAGTTATCTGTATGCCTTTCTACTCTTATCACACTAATCTATGAATTTCTGATATCTTCCACTATCATAAACAGCCCCAAAAGGACCCAGTGGTATTTTGCTGTTTGAATTCCTTTGTATTCCAAAAATTCCTCCTTACTCTCACCCTCACAGAGTATACTGCGTGTGGTATATAAAAAATCCGCGTTATACGAGAAATAAAAATTGAGCAACATTAGACAATATTGCCAGTGGAAATACTGACAAACAAACTACTGGCATGACCATGACTGCTGCAATGTTGTCATCAAAGTAGAGCAATTTGAAGCAATATGACCACTCTCTACACAAGCCAGTGAGTGCAACTGTCACCATGGGAACCTGTGAAGGTTGTGGTCTTGAAATTGGATCTTGGTATTGCAGCTGCCACTTAGATTACAATTCATAAACAACACTTGTAAAATGTGGGTGAGACCATATCTGGAAGAGCAATCTTCAAATGCTACTCTCCGTGGAGAATTAAAACTAGACAAGTATACATTTCAGAATTCTATAAGAATGTCTGAAAGACTTTGAAGTGCTTTGTAAATTCATTGGTCCAAAAATACAAAAAATGAATACAAATATGAGGACAGCAATTATGGTCACGATACTTGAGATGACAAAATCCCATATTTCAGGATTGCAACGAATACTGTTGATAAAGTTTATAGTCTTTTCATCATTCCACAGCACAGGGGTAAGTGTGCTAACCATAATGTAAGAATACACACACACACACACACACACACACTGTCTGTGGCACAGACTGTACTGATGCCTATGATAGCACTTAACCCAATACTACTGTCATATTCTCCATCATGCCTGGACCACATATCAATACATATCAACATGTTTCCATTCTGACATGTAACTGGCATTAATGATCAATACATGGCAATACTTGCTCAATGTGACTTATGTATGGCCAGTAATACTGAGCAACAGGGTTGCTGGGCAACACCACTACAAAATACTGATTGTGTAACTGTTACTTAAGTAACCTAAAACAATGACCAAAGCAAACATACAGTACATCATTCTCTAAATATACTACATAAGGATACTAATTTATGGGACATAAAGAAGTTAGTCTAGTAGTTGGTGTCCTATCTGCATGCAATATTAGAGAATTCTGAGCAGCTGATACCTGGGAGTAAATGCAAAGATGATGTCACCTCTATGGCAGTCTCTGATTGGCCAGAGGTGGGTCCATTATAACAAAGATGCTGCTACCATGGTTCAGTGGTTAGTAAAGGGTGGGGAAGGATGGTGCTTCCTCACTGGATACACTGAGAGCCTGATAGTCCTAACCTTGAATTCCTTATGAGATATCCATGAGAATCTCTCATGCAGAGGAGAGTTGCACATAAATATGACTGGTGAAGAATAACATACTGTTCTGGAGGATGGTAAATAAAAGCAGAAGGGAGGTATGTGTGATGAGCAACAGTCTTTACATAAGAAAATACTAGTGTTAAAGGGCGACATTTGTAAACAATGCAGAGGGTATTTTCCATAAGTGACATGAAGCGATGGTAAAATGATTGTTTATTGGTACAGTTGGATGAGAGATAAGGAGAGAGAAAAGAGATATATGGGAGAGGAGGATATAGCAAAGGAAAAAATAAGACAAACAAAAAAGCTCTAAAAGATTAGGAAAATAGGATACAGATGGTGTGGTTAAGGAGAGTGAGAAGTGAAGTAAAACTACTGTGGAGTGGATCTGGAAAGTGTGTGTGGAACTACAGAATAGTGGTCAGGTGCCTAATAACATGACTTTGGTAGTAACTGTTCAGCTGTATAAAGGAAAAGAGAATAAAGAGGGAGTGCAAGAAAATAGGTCTCTTTGACACAGTTAGCAAGGTATATGAATGGAGAGGGACTTATCATGTACTAGAGTTAGAAAACCCCTTGTTGGTGCGTAAAATTAGGAAGGGTTGAGGGTGTGTGTGCACCAATTTTTTGCACTGAATAGTTGCATGAAAACTTCCGTCAAAAATGAAGGTGTACACAACATAAGAAAATGGAAGACTTTTGAATACTCTTAAAAGCCTTCTTACTGTAAGTGTAAGAGAGTATGTGGCAGCTTAAATGAGTGGACTGAAATAAATGTGAAAGTGCATTAGGGTTGTGTAATGTCATCATGGTGATTATGTGTCAATATTACTTATTTGCACTGTACAGAGTGGAAGTTTTACACTCATACAACCCCATCTCTGTATATCATATTGTGTTGTCTGTTGAATGGGAAGTACTGGATAGAATGGTGGACCATTTCAATGGTATGTGAAGGAGGAAGATGTTGAAATATAATACAAATAAAAGTAGGATTCAAGCTTTTGAAAAGTTTGGCAGATCACAGCGTAATACCAGTGGATGGTGAAGAACCGGGTGACATGGACGAGTAAAGTTCATTGAAGATAGTATTAGGAAAGCTGAGGTTGAAAGCAACCATGCAGAGGAGAAAAACTTGAGGTGCACTGAAAGCTATGGTAAACAGGAATAATTTAAGTGTACAGTTTGCTTGCATCTTACACAAAGGAAGCCTTGCCCTAACTCTGATGGATGAATGTGTTACAAATGTCTGTACAGGAACTGTTAAAAATTAGGAGCAGCAGACATGGATAACATGCAAAGTTTTTATTTTTCAGATGGAAATGGGAGAAATAAAATAAAAAATGATGTGAGAAGGAAATTTCATGTAAAGAAATCATTATTATTATTATTAATTTCCTTTGTCACTGTCTCCTGTGTTAGCGACGTGGCACAAGGAAACAGACGAAAGAATGGCCCAACCCACTCACGTACACATGTATATACATACGCGTACACACGCAAATATACATACCTATACATCTCAACGTATACATATATATACACACAGACATATACATATATACACTTGTACATAATTCATACTGTCTGCACTTATTCATTCCCATCACCACCCCACCACACAAGAAATAACATCCCCCTTCTCCAGCATGAGTGCGAGGTAGCACTAGGAAAAGACAACAAAGGCCACATTCATTCACACTCAGTCTCTAGCTGTCATGTAATAATGCACCGAAACCACAGCTCCCTTTCCACATCCAGGCTCCACAGAACTTTCCATGGTTTACCCCAGACGCTTTACATGCCCTGGTTCAATCCATTGAACAGCACATCAACCCCGGTATACCACATCGTTCCAATTCACTCTATTCCTTGCACGCCTTTCACCCTTCTGCATGTTCAGGCCCCAATCACTCAAAATCCCCTTCACTCTATCTTTCCACCTCCAATTTGGTCTCCCACTTCTCCTCGATCCCTCCACCTCTGACATATACATATCCTCTTGGTCAATCTTTCCTCATTCATTCTCTCCATGTGACCAAACCATTTCAAAACACCCTCTTCTGCTCTCTCAACCAAACACTTTTTATTACCACACATCTCTCTTACCCTATTATCACTTTCTCGATCAAACCACCTCACACCACATATTGTCCTCAAACATTTCCAGCACATCCACCCTCCTCTGCACAACTCTATCTATAGCCCACACCTCGCAACCATATAACATTGTTGGAACCACTATTCCTTCAAACATACCCATTTTTGCTTTTCGAGATAATGTTTTCAACTTCCACACATTCTTCAACGCTCCCAGAACTTTCACACCCTCCCCCACCCTATGATTCACTTCTGCTTCCATGGTTCCATCTGCTGCCAAATCCACTCCCAGATATCTAAAACACTTCACTTTCTCCAGTTTTTCTCCATTCAAACTTACCTCCCAATTGACTTGTCCCTCAACCCTACTGTACCTAATAACCTTGCTCTTATTTACCTTTACTCTCAGCTTTCTTCTTTCACACACTTTACCAAACTCAGTCACCAGCTTCTGAAGTTTCTCACACGAATCAGCCACCAGCGCTGTATCATCAGCGAACAAGAACTGACTTGCTTCCCAAGCTCTCTCATCCACAACAGACTGCATAAATGTATAAATAAAATTCTGTTGGGAGAGCAAGGCCATGTTGAATGTGTGGCAGATGAAAGCTTAGTCGACAACATATATGGCAACACTTCCTTAACTTCCTGCCCAAGAATACCCTTCTAGAGAGTTCCTGGAGTCCTCATGAAGCCATCCATGACCAATTGGAGAAAGTATTTTAAGAAGTGTGATACTGTGTTTGTCTTTGTTGGATGTGAGCAAAATATATGAAGAGTAGGTGTTTGTTGTCTTTATTGTGGAATGTATATCCTAAAATGATAAATCTTATGACATGTTGAAGTAATGTTTATGGTGTTGGAAAGATGTTTGGTAGTATTGAAGGGGGTACACGAAGGAAACGTAGGCTTCAAAAGAGAGGGGCAGATGCAGCATGAGAACTGATTAGGATCATGGATATTCTATATGAAGGTGTTAGATGAATGACTGGTAAATGGATGGAATACAACCATTTTGTGTATAGACAGGGAGTACTTGGAAACACTGGATTCACTAAAAAACCAACTTGTGCAAAGTGTAAAAGTAATAAGAGTGCAGATGTCCATATTATCATTCTAACACTGTGCCCATAGGTTAAGGAAGTGTGTGATGATGCGAATGTTGTATGTACCTGATTCTCCCCAAGAAAATTGGGGATCAGGATCTGTATGAGTGATGTCAAAGGTTGTACACATTGCCCAGGACAAGGTAGTACAGAGAATGTAAAACACCAGGGTCTGTGTCCTACAGGAGCCAGGGCTCAAGCAAAGATATTCCACATGCATGGTACAATGCCAACAAGTCCTTCTTTCCTGCATAAAAAAAATTGCACTACTAACCTGCTGCTACTAAATTTTCCCCAAGCAAAAAATTAATACAATACAAGATTCAAGAGTTTGAGCTCACACAAGGGATAAGAAGTCTTGAAAAAGAAGCAACAGCAGGGCTCATGATTTCTCTCTTGCCTACCCTGACTGTAAACCAGATTTGTCCAATGAAAATTTGTAACAGAGCTGATGAAAGACTGAAGAAACTGAAACCTCTGAACATATACATCTATAATAATTGAATTACAAAATCAATGAACAAGTTAAAAGAAAGGACTACAAATACGGACAGTATAAAAAAAAGGCTTAATTCTATATATTATACTTTGTCGCTGTCTCCCGCGTTAGCAAGGTAGTGCAGGGAAAGACAAAAGAATGGCCCAATCAACCCACATACACATGCAAATACTTACATGTCCACACATGCATATATATATACCTAAACATTTAAATGTATACATATATATATATACATACACAGGAATATACATATATACACATGTACATAATTCATACTTGCTGCCTTTATTCATTCCTCTCGCCACCCCGCCACGCATGAAATGATACCTCCCCTCCCCCCACACGTGCACGAGGTAGTGCTAGGAAAAGACAACAAAGACCACATTCGTTCACACTCAGTCTCTAGCTATCTTGTATAATGCACCGAAACCTTAGCTCCCTTTCCACATCCAGGCCCCACAAAACTTTCCATGGGTTTTACCCCAGATGCTTCACATGCCCTGGTTCAATCCATTGACAGCACATCGATCCCAATATACCACATTGTTCTAATTCACTCTATTCCTTGCATGCCTTTCACCCTCATGCATGTTCAGGCCCTGATTGCTCAAAATCTTTTTCACTCCATCCTTCCACCTCCAATTTGGTCTCCCACTTCTCCTCATTCCCTCCACCTCTGACACATAAATCCTCTTTGTCAATCTTTCCTCACTCATTCTCTTTCATTACTTACTCGATCAAACCACCTTACACCACATATTGTCCTCAAACATCTCATTTCCAACATCTCCAACATCCTCCGTACAACCTATCTATAACCCACGCCTCACAACCATATAAAATTGTTTGAACCACTATTCCTTCAAACATACCCAAAAAAAGTATGATACAAAATAAGTTTAAGAGACTGTGGTTACAACATAAAATCAGTGCATAGTGATTATTCAGACTTTTCAAATGTAGAGAAAACTGAGATATGCTTATACCAGCATTTGTCAACATGAATTCTAATCCTAGGTTCCACAAAATTTTCATATCATTTATTTATTTATTATACTCTGTCGCTGTCTCCTGCGTTTGCGAGGTAGCACAAGGAAACAGACGAAAGAAAGGCCCAACCCACCCACATACACATGTATATACATAAAAGCCTACATACACATACATACCTATACATTTCAACGTACACATACATATACATACACAGAATTATACATATATACACATGTACATATTCATACATGCTGCCTTCATCCATTCCCGCCGCCACCCCGCCACACATGAAATGGCACCTCTGTCCCCCCGCATGCACGTGAGGTAGCGCTAGGAAAAGACAACAAAAGCCACATTCGTTCACACTCAGTCTCTAGCTGCCATGTGTAATGCACCGAAACCATAGCTCCCTTTCAATATCCAGAACCCACAAAACTTTCCATGGTTTAACCCAGACACCTCACATGCCCTGGTTAAATCCATTGACAGCACGTCGACCCCAGTATACCACACCCTTCCAATTCACTCTATTCCTTGAATGCCTTTCGTCCTCCTGAATATTCAGGCCCTGATCGCTCAAAATTTTTTTCACTTCATCCTTCCACCTCCAATTTGGTCTCCCACTTCTCCTCATTCCCTCCACCTCTGACACATATATCTTCTTTGTCAATCTTTCCTCACTCAGTCTCTCCATGTGACCAACCATTTCAATACACCCTCTTCTGCTCTCTCAACCACACTCTTTTTATTAACACACATCTCTCTTACCCTTTCATTACTTACTCAATCAAACCACCTAACACCACATATTGTCCTCAAACATCTCATTTCCAACACATCCATCCTCCTCCGCACAACCCTATCTATAGGCCATGCCTCACAACCATATAAAATTGTTGGAACCACTAATCCTTCAAACAGACACATTTTCGCTCTACAAGATAACATTCTCACCTTCCACACATTCTTCAACTCTCCCAGAACCTTTGCCCCCTCTCCCACCCTGTGACTCACTTCTGCTTCCATAGTTCCATCCGCTGTCAAATCCACTCCCAGATGTCTAAAACACTTCACTTCCTCCAGTTTTCCTCCATTCAAACTTACCTCCCAATTCACTTGTTCCTCAACCCTACTGAACCTAATAACCTTGCTCTTATTCACATTTGCTCTTAGCTTTCTTCTTTCACACTCTTTACCAAACTCAGTCACCAACAATATTTTCTAATAATCAGTAAAGAAAAAATTCAGAGAGTCCAGTAATTCATAATTAACAAATAAAGCTCTTTCAATCAGAGCTCAGCTAATGGATGTCATACAAGCTGTACACAGTTTTCCATCATTTTGCAAAAGGGAATTTTTGACTGAAAAAGTATGAAAAACACTGGATTGTACTAACATGCTAAGTAAATGAATATGTTTCGTTCTATAATAGATGAACAGTTTGATAATGTTGATAGATAGAATGCTATGTAATTTCCTTCTGACAGTATTTGATCCATTCTTGAGCAATGATGACATCAAAAGGAGAGTCAATATCCAAGCTGTCTTCTTGAGGGACCTCCACATAGCCACATCTGCTGGATAAAGTAATGATGTTGCATATCGCACATTCCATTTGCCAAAGCCTGAGTAGGGTAGTGCATGTATAATATTCCCAAATTAACTCTTTGGCAACTGAAAATATGCACAAATTAGACAACGTAGAGCAATGTTTAATAATATGTCCGAGAATTCAACCTGTCGATCTGGTCATTATACTTTGGAAGCATTCATAAACAGTGTGCAGACATAGAAACAAGAAAGTATCAGTATAAAGCAATGGCTATTTTAGTAATCTCATTACTAGTATACATATGATAAACTATTAGTCCAAAAAACAAAAACAAAAATGTTCTGTATAGGGCAGTGTCCTGCAAACTGAGGTAGATTTCTTGATCCCAGGGTGCAGGTGAGGGGTAAGTCTCATCACTGTTACTGATATCATCTGAGAAATAATCTAAGAGCTTTAGCACTACATTTGCCAAGAAAGGCAGGTACAGACTCACTTACAGGAATGTATCTAGACCAGTCCATCATAACCAGATCTGCAGAGGTGACTGATGGAGATGAAAAGACAAGAATAAGAATTTGGTGAGGTTATGAGAATTTGCTAAGAAGCAAGACCCAGGATAACAAAACTAAGGCGAGAATCAAAAATGAGAAAACAACTCAAGAATTATGGAGTCATTAGGTTTGAAGAAAAACAAATCTAAGAATTATATTTTTTGAGCCTAAAGAGAAACAAAGTTTAGTGGAGGAGATTCAAGAGATACAACATCAAAAGAAGGGTGAAATCACTGAAAAGTAAAAAGTCTAAGGAGTCTTTTTCGGATGGACTAGGCTGTGCAATCACAGGTGGTAAGGACTGAAATGAATACAGAACCTGTTGATGACCAAACTGGGCAGGGAAATGCAGGAGCAACACTAGCAGCTATTCAAGTAAAGGACAAAAACATATGAAGAATCTATTGAATATAGAGGGTACAAAAGTGCTGGAGGAGGAATGTCTGCAGATATTCAGTTAGGGAAAAGGACTAAAATACCGAGAGAAACTGATGATGGTAATAGGCAGGGACATATACAAGGGGCAATTTTGGCAGCAGATCAACAGATGCAGAGCAAGAAGAGTAATGGAGAGGAACACAGACCCAGGGAGATACAAACAGTGGTAAAAAGGACATTAAGTGAAGTGAGTGAAAGAATGATATGCATTGTCTAGATGAGGCTAATAAACAATTAGTTGAGAGAAGGTAAGAAAGAAGAGCTTTGCAAGTGTTTGCAAGCTTAAAGAGATTATTGAGAAAGTTAGAGACAAAGAGGTTGACATCAAGCCAAAGAGGTTGACACCTCTACACAGAGGGATCTAGCTGAAAAGTAGAAGCACTAAAATTACAATTAAAGCAAGAGGTTTATTGGCATCAATCTCTGAATCTTTTTGCTTTGGAAGATACTAAACCTATTCTGTAAACAGCCTGCAGAATTTTCTGATAAGTTTTTGATATTCTTAATATCAAAACTAAAGACTACATTCACAATAACTTGGATCCAAGTGATCCTAGATCTTTTGCTGATAAATCTCTTAAGCTGGCAAAGAAATAATTCTATAGAATTAACCCCAAACCTCCCCTTGATATCAAGGACCTTTTAGTTTGCCCATTCAGTGATAATTTTATGTTACTCTCCAAGATGCTTAAATCCTTTAATGTGAATGTAGTCTTCAGCAACAGCAATACAGGTAAATCACCAAATTTCTGGCAACTGATAGTTCGGCACCTCCTTTAATCCGGACAAAATTATGTGAGGGAACTTGAAATTACCGCAGCCATCAGACTAAATTACTGGGCGGTCACAGATGGCGTTGTGAGTAGGGCACGCTTATTTACATTCTTTACAAGGCATTCATTGGTGGTGATACCACAATTCTGTGAGATTCTTAGCTTATTTTGCTTAAATTTAACCCTAGTAATGGCTTCTAAGACATACAAGTTTCAGTCATGGTGTCAAACGTAAACACCAGTCCATATCGATCCAAGATAAAGTAGAACTGTTGAAAAAAATGGACCATTGTGTTTGATGCATAAGCTGTGTGACATCTACAGTATTGGTTCATCAACTGTTTATGACATAGAGAAGCAAAGGGAGAAAATATCAAAATTCTATGCAGATAGCTATTCCAAGAAGCAAATGACGATTAGAAAAACTATGAAAGATGGTAAGAGTACCGAGCACAATCGAGTGATAATGGAATGGTTTCGACAGCGTTGGAGTGAAGGAGTGCACTTGTCAGGTAGCATAATAATGGACCAGGCTAAGTTGTTTCGTACAGAACTTAAATTACATGAGCGTGACTATAGCGAAGGATGGCTTCAAAGATTCAAGAAGCATCATGGAATTTCCATGAATAAAGTGTGCAGAGAAAAGCAGTCTGCAAACAATGAAGGAGCTGCCGAGTATGTGGATGAATCTGCGAAACTTGTAGCTGACAAGCACCTCAGTCCTGAGCAGATGTATAAGTACCTGTATTTCATTCATTTATTTAATTCACATCTAATATTTGTTTAATCTAAATTTCTAGCAGTCCATGGTATACTTCAGACACATGGGAGATGTATAATTAGTGGGTTAGAGGTGTGGTGATGAATTATTATTACGTAACCACGGTTGGTCTAGCAAAATGGTTAATCCGGCAAGGCTTTTGAACCAAGAGTGCTGGAAAATTGGTGGTGTACCTGTACTATTAAATACATCTTCATCAAAAACTCGCCAGAATATCATATGGGCTGTTTAAAGAATGCCTTGTAAAAGCCGTAATATGTTTTATATTGGGCAGACTGGTAAGGATCTCTAACTTAGACTTAAGCAACACAAATAGTATAAGAACAGGACAAGAATCAAATGCTTTGTTTAATCATGTTAAAAATTATGATCATTGTATTAACTGGAGTAATGCTAATTCAGTTATCAATTTTGCAATTCTTCGACCAAGAGAAATATCATTGAATCTTTTATCATCAAATACAAAAAGAATTGTAACATGAATATTAGTGAAGGTGTATGCAAACTAGATAGCTTTGTTGTTGGCAAAATTAGTAAACAGTTCCCTGTCTTGTCCATATAACAAATTCTATGACAGGCATGGTGCCAGACTTGAACAACACCAACTGGGAACACTTGTGCACCAATGGTGTCTTAGCTCTGCCTCTATCTTGTATATAAGCTGACTGTTGTAAGTATTTTATCTCATTCTTGTATCTCCACTGATGATGGAACATAACATTAAAGTGCACTTGGGAACTTACTGTGTTCCATTTTCCTCATGGTTATGTGCATATACAGTCCTAATGGAAAAAACTGGAGTGCTCTACTACCCTAAGTACAGTGACGCAACATATAAAAATATCAATACACAAGATAAAACAGGTACTCACCACCCCCCTTTGGACTTCATATGATGTCCCTTGGCCTTAATACAATCTTGAAGGTGCCTGGGAACAGATGCTGCAAGATATCTTGCTAGAGGTATGTAGGATCAATGTTGTCAAAAATATCTTGGATGGCAGCCTGGAGCTTAGGAATGCTGAATGTATCCCACCCACACAACTGTGACTTTATAAGATTACAGTCAGCTGAGTTACTTGGCCAGTCCTGAATGTATGTCACAACACAAAATGCAAACCAGTCATGTATTAATCTAGCACTGTGGCACAATGCATCATCTTGCATTAGAATATCACAACCACAAACCAGTCATGTAACAGTCTAGCAGTGTGGCATGTTGCACCATCTTGCATAAGAATATCACAACCAGAAACCAGTCATGTATTGATCTAGCAGTGTGGCATGGCGCACCATCTTGCATAAAAATATCACAACCACAAACCATTCATGTATTAATCTACCAGTGTGGCATGGTGCGCCATCTTGCAGAAGAATATCACAACCACAAACCAGTCATGTATTAATCTACCAGTGTGGCATGGTGCACCATCTTGCATTAGAATATCACAACCAGTCCTCTCAAAACAGTCAGTAAATTCATCACACAATGTTCAGCTCCTAGTATCGATTCTGATTCATAGTCACATGTTGACCTCTAACACAATTACAGACAAAAGCCCCTAAACCATGAGAGAGTCTGGAAATTTTACAACTGCTTGAATGTACTTAGGATTGTATGGGTCACTACTACCTGGCCTCTAGTACACTTTATGCCTGCCAGTAACATCAAATGTAGCCTCCCCAGACCATACTTTCTTTCACTTTTCATCATCCCACAGTAAATATTTCTTGGCAAATGTGAGTCTATTGCACTGTGGGTCTGTCAGAAGCAGTTTCTTGCAAGGTATACACCTAAATTTCAAGTCACCACGAAACTGGCTATGAGTAGTATGTACATACACATGACAAAGCAGCCTAGGGTTGTCTTCCTTTAACTATTGTGCTGAAATAAATGGATTCTTGTCTACTTGACTTTGGATAATCTTCAGAGAGTGTTGGGAAGTGATACAAAGTCATCTAGATCGTTTCTTCTGGGTAGGAAAGTCAATGCCACAACCATCAACGAAACTCTTCGTCCATCTTTGCACACTTCATAGTACAAGCACTGTAGTTTCAGCTATTTCTTCATTACACCTCCCTGCCTTGTACAAGGGTACAATTGCAGCAATATCCTCTTTAAACAAGTGCTTAGGGCCAGGCATTGCAGCACAAACCCACCACAAAGCACATGCATGAGTAGGGTAAAACAAGCAAATGTCAGGGGTAGAATAGAAAAATCATCAACCCACCACAATGGTTTCTGGCAGACTGACTACCACCTGTTGCTACCCTGGGATCAACCCCTGTATCAATGTCCATGAGCTGCCACAGTATTTTTCACCATTTCAGTCATGTTTTGGGGGTATGATACAAACAGGCAAAAAATACTGGTGCAGGCCCTATCATGCCAGTTTGTTTTGCCAGGACTGTATATATATACATATATATACTTTTGTATGGATGAAAGCAAGCAAGTATGAATATGTACTTGTGTATATATGTGGTTGAGGAATGGGATGTACTTAGGAAAGCAGTGATGACATGTACAAAAGATGCATGTGGCATGAGAAAGGTGGGAGGTGGACAGATTTGAAAGGCAAGTGAATGGTGGGATGAAGAAGTAAAGTAGTTAGTGGAAGAGAAAAAAGAGGTGTTTGGATGATATTACAAGGAAGGAGTGCAAATTATTAGATGTATAAAACAAAGTGGCAAGAGGTCAAGAGGAAGGTGCAAGGGTTGAAAAAGAGGGCAAATGAGAGCTGGGGTGAGAGAGTACCATCAAACTTCAGGGAGAATAAAAAAATGTTTTGGAAGGAGGTAAATAACGTGTGCAAAACAAGAGAACAATTGCGAACATTGGTGAAGGGGGCAAAGGGAGAAGTAATAACAGGTAGTGATGAAGTGAGGAGATGGAGTGAGTATTTTGAAGGTTTGCTGAATGTGTCTGACGAAAGAGTGGCAGGTGTCGAGTGTTTTGATTGCGGTGGTGTGAATGGTGGGGTCAGGGAGAATGGTTTGGTTAAGAGAGAAGAGGTAGCGTAAGCTCTGTGGAAGGTGAAATCCAGCAAGGCAGTGGGTTTGGATGATATTGCAGAAGAATATATTAAGAAAGGGGGTGACTACTGTTGACTGGTTGGTAAGAATATTCAATTTTTGTAACGATCATGATGAAGTGCCTGAGTATTAGCAGAATGCATGCATAGTGTCATTGTACAAAGGCAAAGGGGATAAGGTGAGTGTTCAAAATACAGAGGCATAAGTTTATCAAGTATTCCTGGGAAATTGTATGGGAGGGTATTGAGGGAGAGGGTGAAAGCATGTATAGAACATCAGATTGGGGAAGAGCAGTGTGGTTTCAGAAGTGGTAGAGGATGTGTGGATCAAGTGTTTGCAAAGAAAAATGTGCATGAGAAATACTTAGAAAAACAGATAGATTTGTATGTAGCATCTATGGATCTGGAGAAGGCAGATGATAGTGTTGATAGTGATGCTTTCTGGAAGGTCTTAAGAGTATATGGTGTCGGAGGTAAGCTGCTAGAAGTGGTGAAAAGTTTTTACCAAGGACGTAAGGCATGTGTATGAGTAGGAAGAGAGGAGAGTGATTGGTTCCCAGAGAAGGTTAGTCTGTGGCAAAGGTGTCTGATGTCCCCATGTCTGTTAAAATTGTTTATGGATGGAGTGGATAGGGAGGTAAATGCAGGAGTTTTGAAGAGAGAGACGAGTATACAGTCTGTTGGGATGAGAGGGCTTGGGAAGTGAGTCAGTTGTTTTTTGCTGATGATACAGCTCTGGTGGCTGATTCAAGCGAAAAACCAAAGAAGTTGGTGACAAATTTTGTTAAAGTGTGAGAAAGATGAAAGTTGAGAGTAAATGTAAATACGAGCAAGGTTATTAGATTCAGTAGGGTTGAGGGACAAGTCAATTGGGATGTAAGTTTAAATGGAAAAAAATTGGAAGAAGTGAAGTGATTTAGATATCTGGGAGTGGACTTTGCATAGAATGGAACCATGAAAGTGGAAGTGCGTCAGGGTGGGGGAGGGGATGAAGGTCTGGGAGCGATGAAGAATGTGCGATAGGAGAGAACGTTATCTCGGAGTGCAAAAATGGGTAAGACTGAGGGAACCGTAGTTCCAACAATGTTATATAGTTGTGAGGCATGGGCTATAGATTAGGGTTGTGTGGAGAAGGGTGGATGTCTTGGAAATGAAATTTTTGAGGACAGTATGAGGTGTAAGGTGCTTTGATTAAGTAATGTTAGGGTAAGTGAGATGTGTGGGAATAGAAAGTGTGTGGTTGAGAGAGCAGAAGACAGTGCACTGAAATGGTCTGGACATATGGAGAGAATGAGTGAGGAAAGATAAGAGTGACAGATGTAGGGTGTTTTGGTCAGGGTGGTGTGTGAAATGAGTGGGTCAGGGAGAATGGTTTGGTAAAGTGAGAAGAAGAAGTGAAAGCCTTGCAGAAGATGAAATCTAGCAAGGTGGCGGGTTTGGTTGGTGTTACAGTTGAATTCATTAAGAAAGGGGGTGACTGTGTTGTTGATTAATTGGTAAGGATATTCAGTGTATGTATGGATCATGGTGAAGTGCCTGAGGATTGGTGGAATGCATGTATAGTGCCACTGTACAAAGGCAAAGGGGATAACAGCGAGTGTTCAAACTACAGAAGTATGTTTGTTGAGTAATCCAGCAATTTGTATGAGAGGGTATTGATTGATAGGGTGAAGGGATGTACAGAGCATCAGATTGGGGAAGAGCAGTGTGGTTTCAGAAGTGGTAGGGGATGTGTGGATCAAGTGTTTCCATTGAAAAATGTGTGCGAGAAAGATTCAGAAAAACAGATGGATTTGTATGTGGCATTTATGGATCTGGGGAAGGCAAATGTAGGGTTAATAGAGATGCTTTGTGAAAGGTCTTAAGGTAGATGGTGTGGAATGTAAGCTGCTAGAAGTGAAAAGTTTTTATCAAGGATGTACAGCATGTGTATGAGTAGGAAGAGACAAGATTGACTGGTTCCAAGAGAAGGTCAGTCTTCAACAGGGGTATGTGATGTCTCCATGGATGTTTAATTTGTTTATAGACGGGGTGGCTAGGGGGGTAAATGCAAGAGTTTTGGAGAGAGGGGCAAGCATGCAGTCTGTTGGGGATGAGAGGGTCTGAAAAGTGAGTCAGTTGTTGTTTGCCAATGGTATAGCACTGGCAGATGATTCAAGTGAGGAACTAAAGAAGTTGGTGACAGAGTCTGAAAAAGCATTTGAAAGGTGAAAGTTGAGGGTAAATGTGAATAAGACATGGTTATTCAGTTCAGCAGGGTTGAGGAACAAGTTAATTGGGATGTAACTTTGAATGGAGAAAAACTGGAGGAAGTGAAGTGTCTTAGATATCTGGGAGTGGATTTAGCACCAAATGGAACCATGGAAGCAGAGGAGAGTCACAGGGTGGGGGAGGGGGCAGAGGTTCTGGGAGCAATAAAGCATGTGTGGAGAGAATGTTATCTCCGAAAGCAAAAATGGGTATGTTTGAAGGAATAGTAGTTCCAACAATGTTATACAGTTGTGATGCTTGGGCTATAGATAGGGTTGAACGGAGGAGGGTGGATGTGTTGGAAATGAGATGTTTGAGGACAATGTGTGGTGTGAGGTGGTTTGATCGAGGAAGTAATGAAACGGTAAGAGAGATGTGTGGAAATAAAAAGAGTGTGGTTGAGAGAGCAGGAAAGGGTGTGTTGAAATGGTTTGGCTATATGGAGAGAATGAGTAAGGAAAGATTGACGAAGAGGATATATGTATCAGAGGTGGAGGGAACAAGGAGAGGTGGGAGACTAAACTGGAGGTAGAGGGATGTAGTAGAAAAAAAAAATTGAGCAATAAGGGCCTGAATATAAAGGAGGGTGAGAGGGGTGCAAGGAACAGAGTGTATTGGAATAATGTTGTATACCAAGGTCAACGTGCTGTAAATGGACTGAACCAGGGTATGTGAAACGTCTGGGGTAAACCATGGAAAGGTCTGTGGGGCCTGGATGTGGATAGAGAGCTGTGGTTTCAATGCCTTATACACAACAGCTCGAGACTGAATGTGAATGAATGTGGCCTTTTTTGTCTGTTTTCCTGGTGCTACCTCGCTGAAGCAGGGGATAGTGATGCTGTTTCCTGTGGGGCGGGGTAGCGCCAGAAATAGATGATGGCAAGCAAGTATGAATATGTACATGTGTATTTATCTATATGTTTTGTATACGTATGTATATGTATTGTTCTTGGAGAGCTCCAGGAGTAGAGGCTGCACTAGTGTGATGAGTGGAATTTCTTCAATGAGCACACAGTTGGTTGCTAAGGGTCTTGTGATTCACTGTGTTAATAAGGGAGCGCCAGTTTTCAGTTTGTGATTAGAATAATGATGGAGTTATTTAGGGTGTGATTTGTTCCCTAACTTCTACTGATCATGAGTGGTTGTGTTTAAGCTGGTTTTTATGCTTTACGAGGTGTGCAACTTGGAGAAAATTTGTATCATATTTCTTTCTGTGTCTGTGGTAGGTGCTGATGAAGTGTCAGAGAACAAGATCTAAGGATGAGATATCAGCTACACTGAAGTTTTGAAACTTTGTTTCCATGTATTGTGTGAAGACAGGCCAGTCTGCTTTCCTGTAGCATGTCTTAAGTTTTTTGGTCTATGTGCTGATTGGGTGGGATAGAAGGAGTGTCATCAGAAGATAGTTCATGCAGTATTCTCCAGTTGGTCCTTGTGTGTAGTGCTGTTGAGCAGAATGTGATGTCTGGCAAGGTAGGCTGCTGTTGGTGGTGCATGGGGAGTCTGGTCTGTTGCATAGGTTGAGGATACTGAGAGGTTCATTTAGTTTATGAATAGTTCACCTCAGGGACCATGGGTGTGTATGTTGAGCCAAGAGGAATGGTTGGCACTGATACAACCACTGAGTTTGGTGTTGGGTATGCTGAAGAGGTCCTAAAGTAGGGGAGTGTACCTGGAGGGGCATATGTAGAGGGGAGATATGTGATATGTAGACAATGATTATGTTGGTTAGAACAGTGAATTTTTTTTTAGGGAATGTATTTCTAAGGTGTTGTCATCTGTGACCTGTTTTGTGGCATCAGCATTGCTGGAGAAAGGTATGGTTCAGTGGAACAGTGTTACGAGACACCTTCCTTGTCCTTGTTGTCTGTTGTTGCTTATATCTGTAAAGCTGTAGAAAGGGGGATAGGTCTGGATGTTCCTGAGGTGGCTGAGTATTTCTGAGAGTTTTCTCCTAATGCCACTGTGTTAGGGAAGGAATGCCAATTTTCAGTTTGTCTATAGTGATTAAGTTGGTGATGGTGCTGTTTACTGTTTGGAATAATTAAGAAGATATATAGCCATACAGATGAACTCAGGTGGAGGAGTGGAAAACTCTGGAAGAGATGGAGAGTGTGAAGTGATTATGACTAGGTATATTGCAAATGAAGATGTTAAAGGAATGACTCGGATGAAATGCCTTAGGATCATTTTGTCTTAGGAGTCACTATTAATAAAGACTCTGATCTCAAGTGATGTTTCAACACAGTGTGTAAACTGAAAATCAAGAAGCACTTTTATATGTGTGGGATTCCATGTTTCACTTCAACAAACTGGAAATAGGTTAAGAATGTGTTTAAGATGTTATGGATGTTGAACTGATCATGGTCCATCTGAAGGCTCTCATCGAAATGTAAAGTTTCTGAACCTTGTTTTACATGTCTGTAGTAAACCTTACTCTCAAATACTATATAGGGTGGAGGGGTTTCACTATATGAATCATTACTTCTTGTTTCAAGGTATATGTCACTCTTGTGTAACCAAGTTCCAAAGACTTTTGGCCTTTCCTTTGTCAAAAAACAAACTAATCACAATATGACAAGGCATTCAAAGTCTTAGGAGTGAACCATACAATACCTACACTCCCTCAACCACTAGTACCAACTCAAGGCACAGCTGTTTTATGCTGAACCTGTCTTAAGTCATACTGACAGATCAACAGGGAAGCCTCCAAAGGCACTCTTATGTGGTGCTATGGTATACATTCATATACACAGGAGCCACTAACACAACCCATTAACCTAGGGATAGAAAAATATTAAAAAGAAAGTAATGCTGAAAGGATATTAAAATAAAAATTAATTTAATTTCTTGTGGGAAATCATATATTCCGTAACAGCATCACTAACTGCAATAATATACCAAGTACCTTCAATCA
Organism: Panulirus ornatus; assembly: GCF_036320965.1. NCBI lineage: Eukaryota > Metazoa > Arthropoda > Malacostraca > Decapoda > Palinuridae > Panulirus > Panulirus ornatus. The sequence goes on from NC_092227.1 coordinate 91,046,262, forward strand.
ATGCTTGACTGGAGAAAATCATTTGGAAATATAAAAAAATTTGAAAATAATACAAGTGTAATTCAACCCCTTCATTCATTAGAATAGGAAACTAACAAGCACTCTTCAACCATGATAGAAGCAACTGTATGTTTCTTCTGAGCTTTCTCAAGAGAGACAAGTCTAATTACAGATGTTTTATCTGAGATCTGCGCCAAAACCTGCTACTAAGAGGGCAGGGTTTACCACTAGTTGGACAAAACAATGAAAGCCAAGATGATAATCAACTTGACTTGTGACTGAAAGGCACCCTGTGGTGGTCATCTGAGGAGAAGATAACATCTCTGGTGAGCAGCTTGACTTTGTAACTGATGTAGCAAATATAATACAGAACTAATAGGCATATTTATTTTTTTATTTTATTTTGCTTTGTCGCTGTCTCCTGCGTTTGCGAGGTAGCACAAGGAAACAGACAAAAGAAATGGCCCAACCCACCCCCATACACATGTATATACATACATGGCCACACATGCAAATATACATACCCATACATCTCAATGTACACATATATATACACACACAGACACATACATATATACACATGCACACAATTCACACTGTCTGCCTTTATTCATTCCCATCGCCACCCTGCCACACATGGAATAACTTCTCCCTCCCCCCCCTCGTGTGTGAGGTAGCGCTAGGAAAAGACAAAAAAGGCCCCATTCGTTCACACTCAGTCTCTAGCTGTCATGCAATAATGCCCGAAACCACAGCTCCCTTTCCACATCCAGGCCCTACAGAACTTTCCATGGTTTACCACAAACGCTTCACATGCCCTGATTCAATCCATTGACAGCACGTCGACCTCGGTATACCACATCGATCCAATTCACTCTATTCCTTGCCCGCCTTTCACCCTCCTGCATGTTCAGGCCCCGATCACTCAAAATCTTTTTCACTCCATCTTTCCACCTCCAATTTGGTCTCCCACTTCTCCTCGTTCCCTCCACCTCCGACACATACATCCTCTCGGTCAATCTCTCCTTACTCATTCTCTCCATGTGACCGAACCATTTCAATACACCCTCTTCTGCTCTCTCAACCACAATCTTTTTATGACCACACATCTCTCTTACCCTTCATTACTTACTCGATCAAACCACCTCACACCACATACTGTCCTCAAACATCTCATTTCCAACACATTCACCCTCTTCCACCCAACCATATCTACAGCCCAAGCCTTGCAACCATATAACATTGTTGGAATCACTATTCCCTTAAACATATCCACTTTTACTCTCTGAGATAATGTTCTCGCCTTCCACACATTCTTCAACGCTCCCAGAACTTTCGCCAATCCCCCACCCTGTGACTCACTTCTGCTTCCATGGTTCTATCCGCTGCCAAATCCACTTCCAGATATCTAAAACACTTCACTTCCTCCAGTTTTTCTCCATTCTAACTTACCTCCCATTTGACTTATCCCTCAACTCTAATAAACCTAATAACCTTGCTCTTATTCACATTTACTCTCAGCTTTCTTCTCACTCACTTTACCAAACTCAGTCACCAGCTTCTGCAGTTTCTCACATGAATCAGCCTCCAGCACTATATCATCAAAAAACAACTGACTTACTTCCCAAGCCCTCTCATCCACAACAGACTACATACTTGCCCCTCTCTCCAAAACTCTTGCATTCACCTCCCTAACAACCCCATCCATAAATAAATCAAACATCTGTGGAGACATCACGCACCCTTGCCGAAAACCGACATTCATTGGGAACCAATCACTTTCCTCCCTTCCCACTCATACACATGCCTTACATCCATATAAAAACTTTTCACTATTTCTAGCAAATTACCTCCCACACCATATACTCTTAATACCTTCCACAAAGCATCTTTATCAACACTATCATTTACCTTCTCCAGATCCATAAATGCTACATACAAATCCATCTGTTTTTCTAAGTATTTCTCACATACATTCTTCAGAGCATACACTCTATCTACACATCCTCTACCACTTCTAAAACCACACTGCTCTTCCCCAGTCTGATGCTCTGTACATCCCTTCACCCTCTCAATCAATACCCTCCCATATAATTTACCAGGAATACTCAACAAACTTATACCTACGTAATTTGAATAATCACCTTTATCCCCTTTGTCTTTACACAATGGTACTATGTATGGATTCCAACAATCCTCAGGCACTTCACCATGAGCCATACATACAATGAATATTCTCACCAACCATTCAACTAAACAGTCACCCCCTTTTTCAATAAATTCCACTGCAATACCATCCAAACCCACCGCCTTGCCAGCTTTCATCTTCCGCAAAGCCTTCACTACCTCTTCTCTGTTTACCAAACCATTCTCCCTGACCCTCTCACTTTGCACACCACCTCCAACAAAACACCCTATATCTGCCACTCTATCATCAAACACATTCAATAAACCTTCAAAATACTCATTCCATCTCCTTCTCACTTTACAACCACTTGTTATTACCTCCCCATTAGCCCCCTTCACCAATGTTCCCATTTGTTCTCTTGTCACACACTTTCTTTACCTCCTTCAAAAACATCTTTTTATTCTTCCAAAATTTAATGATATTCTCTCACCCCAATTCTCATTTGCCCTCTTTTTCACCTCTTGCACCTTTCTCTTGACCTCCTGCCTCTTTCTTTTATACATCTCCCAGTCATTTGCACTATTTCCCTGCAAAAATAGTCCAAATAGTCCAAATGCCTCTCTCTTCTCTTTCACTAACAATCATACTTCATCCCACCACTCACTACCCTTTCTAATCTATCCACTTCCCACCATTCTCATGCCACAGGCATCTTTTGCACAAGCCATCAATGCTTCCCTAAATACATTCCATTCCTCCCCCACCCCCCTTATGTCATTTGCTCTCACCATTTTCCATTCTGCACTCATCTCTCCTGGCACTTCCTCACACAAGTTACTTTCAAAGCTCACTTACTCTCACTGCTCTCTTCACCCCAACATTCTCTCTTCTCTTCTGAAAATCTCTACAAATCTTCAACTTTGCCTCCACAAGATAATGATCAGCCATCCCTCCAGTTGCCTCTCTCAGCACATTAACACCCAAAAGTCTCTCTTTCCCATGCCTATCAATTAACACGCAATCCAATTACACTCTCTATCCATCTCTCCTACTTACATACGTATACTTACATATATCTCTCTTTTTATCCCTGGGGATAGGGTAGAAAGGATACTTCCCACATGTTCCCCGTGTGTCATAGAAGGTGACTATAAGGGATGGGAACAGGGGGGCCTAGAAACCCTCCCCTCCTTGTATTTCAACTCTCTAAAAGGGGAAACAGAAGAAGGAGTCATGTAGGGAGCGCTCATCCTCCTTGAAGGCTCAGACTGGGGTGTCTAAATGTGTGTGGATGTAACCAAGAAGAGAAAAAAGGAGAGACAGGTAGTATGTTTGAGGAAAGGAACCTGGATGTTTTGGCTCTGACTGAAACGAAGCTCAAGGGTAAAGGGGAAGAGTGGTTTGGGAATGTCTTGGAAGCAAAGTCATGGGTTAGTAAGAGGACAAGAGCAAAGGAAGGAGTAGCACTACTCCTGAAGCAGGAGTTGTGGGAGTATGTGAAAGAGTGTAAGAAAGTAAACTCTAGATTGATATGGGTAAAATGGAAAGTGGATGGAGAGAGGTGGGTGATTATTGTTGCCTGTGCACCTGATCATGAGAAGAAAGATCATGAGAGGCAAGTGTTTTGGGAGCAGCTGAGTTAGTGTGTTAGCAGCTTTGATGCATGAGACCGGGTTATAGTGATGGGTGATTTGAATGCAAAGGTGAGTAATGTGGCAGTTGAGGGTATAATTGGTGTACATGGGGTGTTCTGTTCAGTGTTGTAAATGGAAATGGTAAAGAGCTTGCAGATTTGTGTGCTGAAAAAGGACTGGTGATTGGGAATACCTGATTTAAAAATAAATAGGCATTTTTTTTTTTCTTTTTTTCAAACTATTCGCCATTTCCCGCATTAGCGAGGTAGCATTAAGAACAGAGGACTGGGCCTTTGAGGGAATACCCTCACCTGGCCCAATTCTCTGTTCCTTCTTTTGGAAAATTAAAAAAAAAAAAACCGAGAGGGGAGGATTTCCAGCCCCCCGCTCCCAAATAGGCATATATCCCCTAAATATAGTCAAATAAAAGCAGAATAAACTTGGAGACAATGATTAAAAGTCTAATTCAGTGACGAGTGGGAGTATAGGCAGAACATGGAAGACTGAAGGCATGCCAAAAGGACAACATGAAAATGTTTTGTTTATGGGCAACACAAGTGCTACTTTGGATGGCTGAGGAAAGATGCACTAATGCTGTTTATGGGAAAGGCTATTTATAGCTTATCCACCGATGCTGTGTATGGGAAAGACTATTTATAGGTCATCCTATTGCATATCACGTACAGTATCATGAATATAAGTAGATGATCAAACTTTACATTCAGCAGCATTTACCTGAATACATAAAAGACTTTGCTAACCTTCCACCCTGCAGAAGACCTTCAAATATGAGATTCACCCTGCTGATATAAAACATGCCATTTTCATAAAGGTCACCAGTCCATTCCTGTCGGCATGGGCGTTGTTTAGGATCTAGGTTCTGAGGATATGTTGGCTCCCCTGAAAATACCCAATCATCAAAAAAATTCAAGTTACCACCTTAACTGATCTTTCACTATCTCATGATCATTTATATGCTAAAGTATGTAGATACTGCCTGTGAGGTGATTCTGAATTCTCTCTACCTTGTCTATTTCTATTCATGTGAATTTTTCAACCTCCTTCTTGTGTAATTGTTAAACATTTTCATCATTAGCTTTCTCTCACTGTGAAAGTGCAAATCATTATACCAGTCATTATTTAACTTAATGGTACCATTTCATTAATGTGCTTCTTGAATCAAGTTACACATTTATGATCTCCCCAAGATCTCTGATGTTTCTTCACTTTAAGTCTTTCCCCTATTTGCTTAGCCCTCCAACTGCATAACTAATCCTAAGGAACTCTCTCCTATGCACAAAATATAAAACAATAAGAAAAATTGTATTTCTACATAGAACTTATTATCCATAGGCACAGAAAAGCCCTAAAGAGAGGGATACTATCATCATTAAGGGGCTGGTGGAGTTTTCAATGGACAGCTTTTAGGCAAGTGGGAAGTTTGTTTGAATAAAAGTTTTTCCACCTGTGATTTTACAAAAATATAAGCTTATAAATCTACACCTAAGCACAATGAATATTATGTGACTTTTCAAGAATAAATTTATTTAAAACTTCAAACTGCTTCTAGTAGCTTACCTCCTATGCCATATATGCTTAAGTCCTTCCACAAATCATCTCTATCAACCCTATCATATGCCTTCTCCAGATCCATAAATGCTACATACACGTCCATCTGTTTTTCGAAGTATTTCTCACACACATTCTTCAAAACAAACATCTGATCCACACATCCTCTACCACTTCTGAAACCACACTGCTCTTTCCCAATCTGATGCTCTGTACATGCGTTTCCCTCTCAGTCTATACCCTCCCATACAATTTCATAAAAATACTCAACAAACTTATGCCTCTGTAATTTGAACACTCAGTTTTATCCCCTATGTCTTTGTACAATGGCACTATGTATGCATTCTGCCAATTCTCAGGCACTTCATCCTGATTCATACATACAATGAATATCCTTACCAACCGATCAACAATATAGTCACCCGCCTTTCTCAATAAATTCAACTGTAATACCATCCAAACCTGCAGCCTTGCTGGATTTCATCTTTCTCAAAGCTTTCTTTACCTCTTCTCTCTTAACCAAACCATTCTCCCTGACCCTTTCACTTCGCACACCACCCCAACCACATTCAACAAACCTTCAAAATACTATTCCATCTCCTTCTCACTTCATCATTACTTATCAATTTCCCAATTCCCCCATAATTGATGTTCTTCCCATCTGTTCTCTTGTCTACGCATGTTCTTTACCTCCTTCCAAAACACTGATTTATTCACCCTAAAGTTTAATGATACTCTCACCCCATCTTTCATTTGCCCTCTTTTTCAACCCTTGCACCTTCCTCATGACTTCCTACTGCTTTCTTTTATGCATCTCCCAGTCATATGCATGCCTTCCTTAATTCTATACTAATCAATTTCTTGGTCTCCTTGCATGCTTTGCCTGTACTTGCACTTGCCCATTTTCCAGGTATGATGGGTTTATAATGTTTTCTATATACATGAAGGAGATACAGCAGTTGAAAGGAAATATAATAAGACTGAACTAACTTGAATTAAGGCTGGGTGTAGAGAACTAGCTTAGAGAAAATAAATAAAGATGAAAATCGTGGTTGGTTCTTTTTCTACCTTTGATGTATTTTTTAAATTTTCATTTTTATTGATTATAATGTATGCAGTATTAAGCAACTTAATAATTTTTCATGTCTGTTAAGTGAAGATCCATTATATGAGACTCCATTAAAAGAGGTCTCTGCATCTGTGGTGGGCTATATATTTCCTGCACCAATAACTAACCACAGGTCATAAAAAGTTGTCCCAGGAAGAAAAGGTCCATATTCTTCCTTGGTTGCAAAAAAAAAAAATGTCTGCAAGTGAGAGTTCTAAACATACTGGCAGAGCCAAGTTCATCATCCACACATTTCTTCTTCCTTCTAACATCATTTCTCCAAGGAAAGCTGGGTCTGATTGACCTCTTTTCTGAGCCAGATTGACCGAGGAAGGCCATTAATGTGACTAATACACTAATGAAGCATAATGTGTTCAAAATCACAACCCAGCTTTTCAGGATAATGTTTGAAGAAAAAAAAAAGTATCCAAATGGTGAACTAAGCCCTGCCAGTATGTCTTGAAATCTTGCAGAGACAATTTTCTCACTTCCAAGCAAGCATTCAAGCTTTTTTTTCCATAACAACTTCTTATAGCCCTATTGTTAGTTACTAGTAGATGGAGAGAGATGGGTGATTATTGGAGCTTTTGCACCTGGTCGTGAGAAGAAAGATCATGAGAGGCAAGTGTTTTGGGAGCAGCTGAGTGAGTGTGTCAGCAGTTTTGATGCATGAGACCAGGTTTTAGTGATGGGTGATTTAAATGCAAAGGTGAGTAATGTGTCAGTTGAGGGTATAACTGGTGTACAAAGGCTATTCAGTATTGTGAACAGAAATGGTGAAAAGCTTGTGGATTTGTGTGATGAAAAAAGACAGATGATTGGGAATACCTGGTTTAAAAAAGAGGGGTATACATAAGTATACGTATGTGAGTAGGAGAGATGGTAAAAGGACATTATTGGATTATGTGTTAATTGACAGGTGTGTAAAAGAGATACTTTTGGATGTTAATGTGCTGAGAGGGGCAGCTGGAGGGATGTTACTATCTTGTGGAGGCAAAGGTGAATATTTGTAGAAGTTTTCAAAAAAAGGAGAGAGAATGTTGGGGAGAAGAGAGTGGTGAGAGTAAGTGAACTCAGAAAACGACCTGTGTGAGGAAGTACCAGGAGAGATTGAGTGTAGAATGGCAAAAGGCAAGAGCAAATGATGTGAGGGGAGTGGGTGAGGAATATGATGTATTTAGGGAAGCAGTGATGGCTTGTGCAAGAGACGCATGTGGCATGAGAAAGGTAGAAGGTGGTCAGATTAGAAAGGGTAGTGAGTGGTGGGGTGAAGTAGTTCTCAGTAAAAGAAAAAAGAGAGGCGTTTCAATGATACTTGCAGGGAAGGAGTGCAAATGACTGGGAGATGTATAAAAGAAAGTGGCAGGAGGTCAAGAAAAAGGTGCAAGGGTTGAAAAAGGGGGCAAATGAGAGATGGGGTGAGAGAGTATCATTAAACTTTAGGGAGAATAACTTTTTAAAAGGGGAAACAGAAGGAGTCACGCGGGGAGTGCTCATCCTCTTCGCAGGCTCAGATTGGGGTGTCTAAATGTGTGTGGATGTAACCAAGATGACAAAAAAGGAGAGACAGGTAGTATGTTTGAGGAAAGGAACCTGGATGCTTTGGCTCTGAGTGAAACGAAGCTCAAAGGTAAAGGGGAAGAGTGGTTTGAGAATGTCTTGGGAGTAAAGTCAGGGGTTAGTGAGATGACAAGATCAAGGGAAGGAGTAGCACTACTCCTGAAATAGGAGTGGTGGGAGTATGCAATAGAGTGTAAGAAAGTAAACTCTAGATTGATATGGGTAAAACTGAAAGTTGATGGAGAGAGATGGGTGATTATAGGTGCATATGCACCTGGGCATGAGAAGAAACATCATGAGAGGCAAGTGTTTTGGGAGCAGATGAATGAGTGTGTTAGTGGTTTTGATGCAAACGACTGGGTTATAGTGATGGGTGATTTGAATGCAAAGGTGAGTAATGTGGCAGTTGAGGGAATAATTGGTATACATGGGGTGTTCAGTGTTGTAAATGGAAATGGTGAAGAGCTTGTAGATTTATGTGCTGAAAAAGGACTGGTGATTGGGAACACCTGGTTTATAAAGAGAGATATACATAAGTATACGTATGTAAGTAGGAGAGATGGCCAGAGAGCATTATTGGATTATGTTTTAATTGATAGGCATGCAAAAGAGAGGCTTTTGGATGTTAATGTGCTGAAAGGTGCAACTGGAGGGATGTCTGATCATTATCTTGTCGAGGCAAAGGTGAAGATTTGTACAGGTTTTTGGAAAAGAAGAGAGAATATTGGGGTGAAGAAAGTGGTGAGAGTAAGTGAGCTTGAGAAGGAACTTGTGTGAGAAAGTACCAGGAGAGACTGAGTACAGAATGGAAAAAGGTGAGAACAAATGAGGTAAGGGGAGTGGGGGAGGAATGGGATGTGTTTAGGGAAGCAGTGATGGCTTGCGCAAAAGATGCTTGTGGCATGAGAAGCATGGGAGGTGGGTTGATTAGAAAGGGTAGTGAGTGGTGGGATGAAGAAGTAAGAGTATTAGTGAGAGAGAAGAGAGAGACATTTGGACGATTTTTGCAGGGAAATAATGCAAATGAGTGGGAGATGTATAAAAAAAAGAGGCAGGAGGGCAAGAGAAAGGTGCAAGAGGTGAAAAAGAGGGTAAATGAGAGTTGGGGTGAGAGAGTATCATTAAATTTTAGGGAGAATAAAAAGATGTTTTGGAAGGAGGTAAATAATGTGCATAAGACAAGGGAAAAAATGCGAACTTCAGTGAAGGGAGCTAATGGGGAGGTGATAACAAGTAGTGGTTATGTGAGAAGGAGATGGAGTGAGTATTTTGAAGGTTTGTTCAATGTGTTTAATGATAGAGTGGCAGATATAGGGTATTTTGGTAGAGGCGGTGTGCAAAGTGAGAGGGTTAGGGAGGATGCTTTGGTAAACAGAGAAGAGGTAGTAAAAGCTTTGCGGAAGATGAAAGCCGGCAAGGAAGTGGGTTTGGATGGCATTGCAGTGGAATTTATTAAAAAAGGGGGTGACTTTATTGTTGACTGATTGGTAAGGTTATTTAATGTATGTATGAGAGGCAAGTGTTTTGGGAGCAGCTGAATGAGTGTGTTAGTGGTTTTGATGTACAAGATCGGGTTATAGTGATGGGTGATTTGAATGCAAAGGTGAGTAATGTGGCAGTTGAGGGAATAATTGGTATACATGGGGTGTTCAGTGTTGTAAATGGAAATGGTGAAGAGCTTGTAGATTCATGTGCTGAAAAAGGACTGGTGATTGGGAATACCTGGTTTAAAAAGAGAGATATACATAAGTATACGTATGTAAATAGGAGAGATGGCCAGAGACCATTATTGGATTACGTGTTAACTGATAGGCGCGTGAAAGAGAGACTTTTGGATGTTAATGTGCTGAGAGGTGCAACTGGAGGGATGTCTGATCATCATCTTGTGGAGGCGAAGGTGAAGATTTGCAGGAGTTTTCAGAAAAGAAGAGAGAATGTTGGGGTGAAGAAAGTGGTGAGAGTAAGTGAGCTTGGGAAGGACATGTGTGTGGGGAAGTACCAGGAGAGACTAAGTACAGAATGGAAAAAGGTGAGAAGAAAGGAGGTAAGGGGAGTGGGGGAGGAATGGGATGTATTTAGGGAAGCAGTGATGGCTTGCGCAAAAGATGCTTGAGACATGAGAAGCACGGGAGGTGGGTTGATTAGAAAGGGTAGTGAGTGGTGGGATGAAGAAGATTATTAGTGAAAGAGATAAGAGAGGCATTTGGATGATTTTTGCAGGGAAAAAATGCAAATGAGTGGGAGATGTATAAAAGAAAGAGGCAGGAGGTCAAGAGAAAGGTGCAACAGGTGAAAAAGAGGGCAAATGAGAGTTGGGGTGAGAGAGTATCATTAATTTTAGGGAGAATAAAAAGATATTTTGGATGGAGGTAAATAAAGTGCGTAAGACAAGGGAGCAAATGGGAACTTCAGCAAAGGGGGCTAATGGGGAGGTGATAACAAGTAGTGGTGATGTGAGAAGGAGATGGAGTGAGTATTTTGAAGGTTTGTTGAATGTGTTTGATGATAGAGTGGCAGATATAGGGTGTTTTGGTCGAGGTGGTGTGCAAAGTGAGAGGGTTAGGGAAAATGATTTGGTAAACAGAGAAGAGGTACTAAAAGCTTTGTGGAAGATGAAAGCCGACAAGGCAGCAGGTTTGGATAGTATTGCAGTGGAATTTATTAAAAAAGGGGGTGACTGTATCGTTGACTGGTTGGTAAGGTTATTTAATGTATGTATTATTCATGGTCCCCGTACCTCCTTTGTTCTCACCTTTTTCCATTCTGTACTCAGTCTCTCCTGGTACTTCCTCACACAAGTTTCCTTCCCAAGATCACTTACTCTCACCACCCTCTTCCCCCGAACATTCTCTCTTCTTTTCTGAAAACCCCCACCTACACCTCCACAAGATAATGATCAGACATCCCTCCAGTTGCAACTCTCAGCACATTAACATCCAAAAGTCTCTCTTTCGTGCACCTGTCAATTAACACGTAATCCAATAACGCTCTCTGGTCATCTCTCCTACTTACATACGTATACTTATGTATATCTCTCTTTTTAAACCAGGTATTCCCAACCACCAGTCCTTTTTCAGCACATAAATCTACAAGCTCTTCACCATTTCCATTTACAACACTGAACACCCAATGCATTCCAATTATTCCCTCAACTGCCACATTACTCACCTTTGCATTCAAATCACCCATCACTATAACCAGGTCTTGTGCATCAAAACCACTAACACACTCATTCAGCTGCTCCCAAAACACTTGCCTCTCATGATGTTTCTTCTCATGCCCAGGTGCATATGCACCAATAATCACCCATCTCTCTCCATCAACTTTCAGTGTTACCCATATCAATCTAGAATTTACTTTCTTACATTATATCACATACTCCCACAACTCCTGTTTCAGGAGTAGTGCTACTCTTTCCCTTGCTCTTGTCCTCTCACTAACACCTGACTTTACTCCCAAGACATTCCCAAACCACTCTTCCCCTTTACCCTTGAGCCTCGTTTCACTCAGGGCCAAAACATCCAAGTTCCTTTCCTCAAACATACTACCTATCTCTCCTTTTTTGTCATCTTGGTTACATCCACACACAATTAGACACCTCAGTCTGAGCCTACGAGGAGGATGAGCACTCCCCGCATGACTCCTCCTTCTGTTTCCCATCTTAGAAAGTTAAAATACAAGGAGAGGAGAATTTCTGGCCCCCTGCTCCCGTCTCCTCTAGTTGCCTTCTACGACATGTGAGGAATGTATGGGAAGTATTCTTTCTCCCCTATCCCCAGGGATAGTTTGGTAAAGTGTGTGAAAGAAGAAAGTTAAGAGTAAATGTGAATAAGAGCAAGGTAATTAGGTACAGTAGGGTTGAGGGTCAAGTCAATTGGGAGTTAAGTTTGAATGGAAAAAAACTGGAGGAAGTAAAGTGTTTTAGATATCTGGGAGTGGATCTGGCAGCGGATGGAATCATGGAAGCGGAAGTGGATCATAGGGTGGGGGAGGGGGCGAAAATCCTGGGAGCCTTGAAGAATGTGTGGAAGTCGAGAACATTATTTCGGAAAGCAAAAATGGGTATGTTTGAAGGAATAGTGGTTCAAACAATGTTATATTGTTGCGAGGCGAGGGTTATGGATAGAGTGGTGCGCAGGAGGGTGGATGTGCTGGAAATGAGATGTTTGAGGACAATGTGTGGTGTGAGGTGGTTTGATTGAGTAAGTAATGTAAGGGTAAGAGAGATGTGTGGAAATAAAAAGAGCGTGGTTGAGAGAGCAGAAGAGGGTGTTTTGAAATGGTTTGGGCACATGGAGAGAATGAGTGAGGAAAGATTGACCAAGAGGATATATGTGTCGGAGGTGGAGGGAACGAGGAGAAGTGGGAGACCAAATTGGAGGTGGAAAGATGGAGTGAAAAAGATATTGTGTGATCGGGGCCTGAACATGCAGGAGGGTGAAAGGAGGGCAAGGAATAGAGTGCATTGGATTGATGTGGTATACCGGGGTTGACGTGCTGTCAGTGGATTGAATCAGGGCATGTGAAGCATCTGGGGTAAACCATGGAAAGCTGTGTAGGTATGTATATTTGTGTGTGTGGACGTATGTATATACATGTGTATATACATGCTGGGTTGGGCCATTTCTTTCGTCTGCTTCCTTGCGCTACCTCGCAAACGCGGGAGACAGCGACAAAGCAAAATAAATAAATAATAAATATATATATATATATATATATATATATATATATATATATATATATATATATCCCTGGGGATAGGGGAGAAAGAATACTTCCCACGTATATATATATATATATATATATATATATATATATATAAAAAAATATATATATATATTTTTTATATTTTTTATTATACTTTGTCGCTGTCTCCCGCGTTTGCGAGGTAGCGCAAGGAAACAGACGAAAGAAATGGCCCAACCCCGCCCCATACACATGTATATACATACGTCCACACACGCAAATATACATACCTACACAGCTTTCCATGGTTTACCCCAGACGCTTCACATGCCTTGATTCAATCCACTGACAGCACGTCAACCCCGGTATACCACATCGCTCCAATTCACTCTATTCCTTGCCCTCCTTTCACCCTCCTGCATGTTCAGGCCCCGATCACACAAAATCTTTTTCACTCCATCTTTCCACCTCCAATTTGGTCTCCCTCTTCTCCTCGTTCCCTCCACCTCCGACACATATATCCTCTTGGTCATCTTTCCTCACTCATTCTCTCCATGTGCCCAAACCACTTCAAAACACCCTCTTCTGCTCTCTCAACCACGCTCTTTTTATTTCCACACATCTCTCTTACCCTTACGTTACTCACTCGATCAAACCACCTCACACCACACATTGTCCTCAAACATCTCATTTCCAGCACATCCATCCTCCAGCGCACAACTCTATCCCTAGCCCACGCCTCGCAACCATACAACATTGTTGGAACCACTATTCCTTCAAACATACCCATTTTTGCTTTCCGAGATAATGTTCTCGACTTCCACACATTCTTCAAGGCCCCCAGAATTTTCGCTCCCTCCCCCACCCTATGATCCACTTCCGCTTCCATGGTTCCATCCGCTGCCAGATCCACTCCCAGATATCTAAAACACTTCACTTCCTCCAGTTTTTCTCCATTCAAACTCACCTCCCAATTGACTTGACCCTCAACCCTACTGTACCTAATAACCTTGCTCTTATTCACATTTACTCTTAACTTTCTTCTTCCACACACTTTACCAAACTCAGTCACCAGCTTCTGCAGTTTCTCACATGAATCAGCCACCAGCGCTGTATCATCAGCGAACAACAACTGACTCACTTCCCAAGCTCTCTCATCCCCAACAGACTTCATACTTGCCCCTCTTTCCAAAACTCTTGCATTTACCTCCCTAACAACCCCATCCATAAACAAATTAAACAACCATGGAGACATCACACACCCCTGCCGCAAACCTACATTCACTGAGAACCAATCACTTTCCTCTCTTCCTACACGTACACATGCCTTACATCCTCGATAAAAACTTTTCACTGCTTCTAACAACTTTCCTCCCACACCATATATTCTTAATACCTTCCACAGAGCATCTCTATCAGCTCTATCATATGCCTTCTCCAGATCCATAAATGCTACATACAAATCCATTTGCTTTTCTAAATATTTCTCACATACATTCTTGAAAGCAAACACCTGATCCACACATCCTCTACCACTTCTGAGACCACACTGCTCTTCCCCAATCTGATGCTATGTACATGCCTTCACCCTCTCAATCAATACCCTCCCATATAATTTACCAGAAATACTCAACAAACTTATACCTCTGTAATTTGAGCACTCACTCTTATCCCCTTTGCCTTTGTACAATGGCACTATGCACGCATTCCGCCAATCCTCAGGCACCTCACCATGAGTCATCCATACATTAAATAACCTTACCAACCAGTCAACAATACAGTCACCCCCTTTTTTAATAAATTCCACTGCAATACCATCCAAACCTGCTGCCTTGCCGGCTTTCATCTTCCGCAAAGCTTTCACTACCTCTTCTCTGTTTACCAAATCATTTTCCCTAACCCTCTCACTTTGCACACCACCTCGACCAAAACACCCTATATCTGCCACTCTATCATCAAACACATTCAACAAACCTTCAAAATACTCACTCCATCTCCTTCTCACATCACCACTACTTGTTATCACCTCCCCATTTGCGCCCTTCACTGAAGTTCCCATTTGCTCCCTTGTCTTACGCACTTTATTTACCTCCTTCCAGAACATCTTTTTATTCTCCCTAAAATTTAATGATACTCTCTCACCCCAACTCTCATTTGCCCTTTTTTTCACCTCTTGCACCTTTCTCTTGACCTCCTGTCTCTTTCTTTTATACATCTCCCACTCAATTGCATTTTTTCCCTACAAAAATCGTCCAAATGCCTCTCTCTTCTCTTTCACTAATACTCTTACTTCTTCATCCCACCACTCACTACCCTTTCTAATCAACCCACCTCCCACTCTTCTCATGCCACAAGCATCTTTTGCGCAATCCATCACTGATTCCCTAAATACATCCCATTCCTCCCCCACTCCCCTTACTTCCATTGTTCTCACCTTTTTCCATTCTGTACTCAGTCTCTCCTGGTACTTCCTCACACAGGTCTCCTTCCCAAGCTCACTTACTCTCACCACCCTCTTCACCCCAACATTCACTCTTCTTTTCTGAAAACCCATACAAATCTTCACCTTAGCCTCCACAAGATAATGATCAGACATCCCTCCAGTTGCACCTCTCAGCACATTAACATCCAAAAGTCTCTCTTTCGCACGCCTGTCAATTAACACGTAATCCAATAACACTCTCTGGCCATCTCTCCTACTTACATAAGTATACTTATGTATATCTTGCTTTTTAAACCAGGTATTCCCAATCACCAGTCCTTTATCAGCACATAAATCTACAAGCTCTTCACCATTTCCATTTACAACACTGAACACCCCATGTATACTAATTATTCCCTCAACTGCCACATTACTCACCTTTGCATTCAAATCACCCATCACTATAACCCGGTCTCGTGCATCAAAACCACTAACACACTCATTCAGCTGCTCCCAAATCACTTGCCTCTCATGATCTTTCTTCTCATACCCAGGTGCATATGCACCAATAATCACCCACCTCTCTCCATCAACTTTCAGTTTTACCCATATTAATCGAGAACTTACTTTCTTACATTCTATCACATACTCCCACAACTTCTGTTTCAGGAGTATTGCTACTCCTTCCCTTGCTCTTGTCCTCTCACTAACCCCTGACTTTACTCCCAAGACATTCCCAAACCACTCTTCCCCTTTACCCTTGAGCTTCGTTTCACTCAGAGCCAAAACATCCAGGTTCCTTTCCTCAAACATACTACCTATCTCTCCTTTTTTCACCTCCTGGTTACATCCACACACATTTAGGCACCCCACTCTGAGCCTTCAAGGAGGATGAGCACTGCCCGCGTGACTCCTTCTTCTGTTTCCCATTTTAGAAAGTTAATACAAGGAGGGGAGGATTTCTGGCCCCCCGCTCCCGTCCCCTCTGGTCGCTTTCTACGACACGCGAGGAATACGTGGGAAGTATTCTTTCACCCCTATCCCCAGGGATAATATACATATATATATACATATACACATACACCCACATACACATACATACGCACATATACACACACACACACACATACATATATATACATATGAAAAATGTAAGAAACAATTTAGAAAACTGAAACTTCTAGCTTGAAATGAATGAAAAAATGAATGTCACATAATGGTTCAACCTCTGGCTATGGAAAAAGGAAATGTATAATTTATTTACACAAATGTCAATAGCAGTTCTCATCAATTTAACCACTGTATCAATAAGCTTCAATGTCTAAGCTACATTTTTCTCCAATTTCACTATTTTCTTGTCAAATATCTTGTCTGCCCAAATATGTTCAATGATAATCAGGTCCACTCCTTTTAGTAGTTGTAGTATAATATTTAGTAGTTTTTTTTTTTTATACTTTGTCGCTGTCTCCCGCGTTTGCGAGGTAGCGCAAGGAAACAGACGAAAGAAATGGCCCAACCCCCCCCATACACATGTACATACACACGTCCACACACGCAAATATACATACCTACACAGCTTTCCTTGGTTTACCCCGGACGCTTCACATGCCTTGATTCAATCCACTGACAGCACGTCAACCCCTGTATACCACATCGCTCCAATTCACTCTATTCCTTGCCCTCCTTTCACCCTCCTGCATGTTCAGGCCCCGATCACACAAAATCTTTTTCACTCCATCTTTCCACCTCCAATTTGGTCTCCCTCTTCTCCTCGTTCCCTCCACCTCCGACACATATATCCTCTTGGTCAATCTTTCCTCACTCATTCTCTCCATGTGCCCAAACCATTTCAAAACACCCTCTTCTGCTCTCTCAACCACACTCTTTTTATTTCCACACATCTCTCTTACCCTTACGTTACTTACTCGATCAAACCACCTCACACCACACATTGTCCTCAAACATCTCATTTCCAGCACATCCATCCTCCTGCGCACAACTCTATCCATAGCCCACGCCTCGCAACCATACAACATTGTTGGAACCACTATTCCTTCAAACATACCCATTTTTGCTTTCCGGGATAATGTTCTCGACTTCCACACATTTTTCAAGGCTCCCAAAATTTTCGCCCCCTCCCCCACCCTATGATCCACTTCCGCTTCCATGGTTCCATCCGCTGACAGATCCACTCCCAGATATCTAAAACACTTCACTTCCTCCAGTTTTTCTCCATTCAAACTCACCTCCCAATTGACTTGACCCTCAACCCTACTGTACCTAATAACCTTGCTCTTATTCACATTTACTCTTAACTTTCTTCTTCCACACACTTTACCAAACTCCGTCACCAGCCTCTGCAGTTTCTCACATGAATCCGCCACCAGCGCTGTATCATCAGCGAACAACAACTGACTCACTTCCCAAGCTCTCTCATCCCCAACAGACTTCATACTTGCCCCTCTTTCCAAGACTCTTGCATTTACCTCCCTAACAACCCCATCCATAAACAAATTAAACAACCATGGAGACATCACACACCCCTGCCGCAAACCTACATTCACTGAGAACCAATCACTTTCCTCTCTTCCTACACGTACACATGCCTTACATCCTCGATAAAAACTTTTCACTGCTTCTAACAACTTGCCTCCCACACCATATATTCTTAATACCTTCCACAGAGCATCTCTATCAACTCTATCATATGCCTTCTCCAGATCCATAAATGCTACATACAAATCCATTTGCTTTTCTAAGTATTTCTCACATACATTCTTCAAAGCAAACACCTGATCCACACATCCTCTACCACTTCTGAAACCACACTGCTCTTCCCCAATCTGATGCTCTGTACATGCCTTCACCCTCTCAATCACTACCCTCCCATATAATTTACCAGGAATACTCAACAAACTTATACCTCTGTAATTTGAGCACTCACTCTTATCCCCTTTGCCTTTGTACAATGGCACTATGCACGCATTCCGCCAATCCTCAGGCACCTCACCATGAGTCATACATACATTAAATAACCTTACCAACCAGTCAACAATACAGTCACCCCCTTTTTTAATAAATTCCACTGCAATACCATCCAAACCTGCTGCCTTGCCGGCTTTCATCTTCCGCAAAGCTTTTACTACCTCTTCTCTGTTTACCAAATCATTTTCCCTAACCCTCTCACTTTGCACACCACCTCGACCAAAACACCCTATATCTGCCACTCTGTCATCAGACACATTCAACAAACCTTCAAAATACTCATTCCATCTCCTTCTCACATCACCACTACTTGTTATCACCTCCCCATTTACGCCCTTCACTGAAGTTCCCATTTGCTCCCTTGTCTTACGCACCCTATTTACCTCCTTCCAGAACATCTTTTTATTCTCCCTAAAATTTACTGATTGGTCCAGCCACAGGCAGGACGGTCTTCAGTGCTTAACATTGTTTCAGACCAAGGAAAGGGGAAGTAAATGTTTATAGTTGTGTTACTGGAGTGATAGTTTTCATGCATGGTGTTTTGACAAGAAAATAGTGAAGTTGGAGAAAAATGTAGCTTAGACATTGAAGCTTATTGATTCAGTGGTGAAATTGATGAGAACTGCTATTGACATTTGTGTGAATAAATTGTACATTTCCTTTTCCATAGCCAGAGGTTGAACCATTATGTGACGTTCATTTTTTCATTCATTTCAAGCTAAAAGTTTGTTTTCTAAATTGTTTCTTACATTTTTCATATGTATATATATGTGTGTGTGTGTGTGTGTGTGTGTGTGTGTGTGTGTGTGTGTGTGTGTGTGTATATATATGTATATTATCCCTGGGGATAGGGGTGAAAGAATACTTCCCACGTATTCCTCGCGTGTCGTAGAAAGCGACTAGAGGGGACGGGAGCGGGGGGCCAGAAATCCTCCCCTCCTTGTATTAACTTTCTAAAATGGGAAACAGAAGAAGGAGTCACGCGGGGAGTGCTCATCCTCCTCGAAGGCTCAGAGTGGGGTGCCTAAATGTGTGTGGATGTAACCAAGATGTGAAAAAAGGAGAGATAGGTAGTATGTTTGAGGAAAGGAACCTGGATGTTTTGGCTCTGAGTGAAACGAAGCTCAAGGGTAAAGGGGAAGAGTGGTTTGGAAATGTCTGGGGAGTGAAGTCAGGGGTTAGTGAGAGGACAAGAGCAAAGGAAGGAGTAGCAATACTCCTGAAACAGGAGTTGTGGGAGTATGTGATAGAATGTAAGAAAGTAAATTCTCGATTAATATGGGTAAAATTGAAAGTTGATGGAGAGAGGTGGGTGATTATTGGTGCATATGCACCTGGGCATGAGAAGAAAGATCATGAGAGGCAAGTGTTTTGGGAGCAGCTAAATGAGTGTGTTAGCGGTTTTGATGCACGAGACCGGGTTATAGTGATGGGTGATATGAATGCAAAGGTGAGTAATGTGGCAGTTGAGGGAATAATTGGTATGCATGGGGTGTTCAGTGTTGTAAATGGAAATGGTGAAGAGCTTGTAGATTTATGTGCTGAAAAAGGACTGATGATTGGGAATACCTGGTTTAAAAAGCGAGATATACATAAGTATACTTATGTAAGTAGGAGAGATGGCCAGAGAGCGTTATTGGATTACGTGTTAATTGACAGGCGTGCGAAAGAGAGACTTTTGGATGTCAATGTGCTGAGAGGTGCAACTGGAGGGATGTCTGATCATTATCTTGTGGAGGCTAAGGTGAAGATTAGTATGGGTTTTCAGAAAAGAAGAGTGAATGTTGGGGTGAAGAAGGTGGTGAGAGTAAGTGAGCTTGGGAAGGAGACCTGTGTGAAGAAGTATCAGGAGAGACTGTGTACAGAATGGAAAAAGGTGAGAACAATGGAAGTAAGGGGAGTGGGGGAGGAATGGGATGTATTTAGGGAATCAGTGATGGATTGTGCAAAAGATGCTTGTGGCATGAGAAGAGTGGGAGGTGGGCTGTTTAGAAAGGGTAGTGAGTGGTGGGATGAAGAAGTAAGAGTATTAGTGAAAGAGAAGAGAGAGGCATTTGGACGATTTTTGCAGGGAAAAAATGCAATTGAGTGGGAGAAGTATAAAAGAAAGAGACAGGAGGTCAAGAGAAAGGTGCAAGAGGTGAAAAAAAGGGCAAATGAGAGTTGGGGTGAGAGACTATCAGTAATATTTAGTAGTAGTAGTATAATATATATTTTCTCATGGTAAGATGTGATGGATGGTAACAGACACCGGTGGCTGTGAAGGGGATTCTTGATACTGATGATAAGTTTCTGTGCAGGTATGCAAACCACAGTCTACCAATGCATTCTTGAAAAATGTATATGTAGCTGGGTTCTGAAGAGCGCTCGCAATATATGCTACTACTCTTGGTCTTTTGCTGAGGATGTCCCTTAGGATTTTCACTAGATTCACTATAACATCAGTGTCATACACCACATCTGCAGCAAGAATAACTTCAATGTCATCATCACAAGTATCTCTTTCCCAGTCTAGTCTCTTGATAAGCACATCAGTGTCACTATAACTCACTTGTATACCTTTTGCCCAATCATCAAAACTGGTAGCTTCCTCACTCTCTTGTAGAGTTAAACCAGAATGCTTTTCCTTCAAGTTGATATATATATTTTCTTTTAAAGTCTTAAGAACAGAGTCGTGCAAGTCTGTGAAAATGTATGATAAAGGTTTACAACTCTGAATCACTGCTAAGCCCAGAAGGCCTAAACCAGCACCCAGCTCAAGGATTCTTTTGTTCTGAAAACGATGGGATTCCCTACAACACCAATCTGCCAGAACATGGCTTGCCTCCCAAGTACACATGCCTGTTGTGCCATCACAAATTAACTTGCATGTTTCCTTCACTGTTATGACACCTGCTTTACTAAAGTTGTATGTCCTATAACAGAAGTCATCACAATGTGGAGAGGAAGCATTTTGAGAGAGAAGCTTAGTGTATGTTGTATACAGGTCCTCAAAAACTTCTTGGTTACTTTCCTCGATCATAGAAATGAGTCCTTTGAGAAACAAGCGAGTGTAGGTTAAGGTCACAGGGTATTTTTGGACAATCGGGTGATGAATTGTATTGCTGAGGATTTGTTTCTGAAGCCTTATTGAATCATCATACTCTAGAGGTACAAGGTTAACCTGAATGTCCTTATTGCTACATTTGATAGTCGTCTAAGCCATGCCATCAGATGGCCTTAAAATCTTGCATCCAGAACACATATATATATATGAGGTGCCTGAGGATTGGCGGAATGCGTGCATAGTGCCATTGTACAAAGGCAAAGGGGATAAGAGTGAATGCTCAAATTACAGAGGTATAAGTTTGTTGAGTATTCCTGGTAAATTATATGGGAGGGTATTGATTGAGAGGGTGAAGGCATGTACAGAGCATCAGACTGGGGAAGAGCAGTGTGGTCTCAGAAGTGGTAGAGGATGTGTGGATCAGGTGTTTGCTTTCAAGAATGTATGTGAGAAATACTTAGAAAAGCAAATGGATTTGTATGTAGCATTTATGGATCTGGAGAAGGCATATGATAGAGTTGATAGAGATGCTCTGTGGAAGGTATTAAGAATATATGGTGTGGGAGGAAAGTTGTTAGAAGCAGTGAAAAGTTTTTATCGAGGATGTAAGGCATGTGTACGTGTAGGAAGAGAGGAAAGTGATTGGTTCTCAGTGAATGTAGGTTTGCGGCAGGGGTGTGTGATGTCTCCATGGTTGTTTAATTTGTTTATAGATGGGGTTGTTAGGGAGGTAAATGCAAGAGTTTTGGAAAGAGGGGCAAGTATGAAGTCTGTTGGGGATGAGAGAGCTTGGGAAGTCAGTCAGTTGTTGTTCGCTGATGATACAGCGCTGGTGGCTGATTCATGTGAGAAACTGCAGAAGCTGGTGACTGAGTTTGGTAAAGTGTGTGGAAGAAGAAAGTTAAGAGTAAATGTGAATAAGAGCAAGGTTATTAGGTACAGTAGGGTTGAGGGTCAAGTCAATTGGGAGGTGAGTTTGAATGGAGAAAAACTGGAGGAAGTGAAGTGTTTTAGATATCTGGGAGTGGATCTGGCAGCGGATGGAACCATGGAAGCGGAAGTGGATCATAGGGTGGGGGAGGGGGCGAAAATTCTGGGGGCCTTGAAGAATGTGTGGAAGTCGAGAACATTATCTCGGAAAGTAAAAATGGATATGTTTGAAGGAATAGTGGTTCCAACAATGTTGTATGGTTGCGAGGCGTGGGCTATGGATAGAGTTGTGCGCAGGAGGATGGATGTGCTGGAAATGAGATGTTTGAGGACAATGTGTGGTGTGAGGTGGTTTGATCGAGTGAGTAACGTAAGGGTAAGAGAGATGTGTGGAAATAAAAAGAGCGTGGTTGAGAGAGCAGAAGAGGGTGTTTTGAAGTGGTTTGGGCACATGGAGAGAATGAGTGAGGAAAGATTGACCAAGAGGATATATGTGTCGGAGGTGGAGGGAACGAGGAGAAGAGGGAGACCAAATTGGAGGTGGAAAGATGGAGTGAAAAAGATTTTGTGTGATCGGGGCCTGAACATGCAGGAGGGTGAAAGGAGGGCAAGGAATAGAGTGAATTGGAGCGATGTGGTATACTGGGGTTGACGTGCTGTCAGTGGATTGAATCAAGGCATGTGAAGCATCTGGGGTAAACCATGGAAAGCTGTGTAGGTATGTATATTTGCGTGTGTGGACGTATGTATATACATGTGTATGGGGGGGTTGGGCCATTTCTTTCGTCTGTTTCCTTGCGCTACCTCGCAAACGCGGGAGACAGCGACAAAGTATAATAAAAAAAAAAAATAATATATATATATATTTTTTTTTCTTTTTTATACTTTGTCGCTGTCTCCCGCGTTTGCGAGGTAGCGCAAGGAAACAGACGAAAGAAATGGCCCAACCCCCCCCCATACACATGTACATACACACGTCCACACACGCAAATATACATACCTACACAGCTTTCCTTGGTTTACCCCGGACGCTTCACATGCCTTGATTCAATCCACTGACAGCACGTCAACCCCTGTATACCACATCGCTCCAATTCACTCTATTCCTTGCCCTCCTTTCACCCTCCTGCATGTTCAGGCCCCGATCACACAAAATCCTTTTCACTCCATCTTTCCACCTCCAATTTGGTCTCCCTCTTCTCCTCGTTCCCTCCACCTCCGACACATATATCCTCTTGGTCAATCTTTCCTAACTCATTCTCTCCATGTGCCCAAACCATTTCAAAACACCCTCTTCTGCTCTCTCAACCACGCTCTTTTTATTTCCACACATCTCTCTTACCCTTACGTTACTTACTCGATCAAACCACCTCACACCACACATTGTCCTCAAACATCTCATTTCCAGCACATCCATCCTCCTGCGCACAACTCTATCCATAGCCCACGCCTCGCAACCATACAACATTGTTGGAACTACTATTCCTTCAAACATACCCATTTTTGCTTTCCGGGATAATGTTCTCGACTTCCACACATTTTTCAAGGCTCCCAAAATTTTCGCCCCCTCCCCCACCCTATGATCCACTTCCGCTTCCATGGTTCCATCCGCTGACAGATCCACTCCCAGATATCTAAAACACTTCACTTCCTCCAGTTTTTCTCCATTCAAACTCACCTCCCAATTGACTTGACCCTCAACCCTACTGTACCTAATAACCTTGCTCTTATTCACATTTACTCTTAACTTTCTTCTTCCACACACTTTACCAAACTCCGTCACCAGCTTCTGCAGTTTCTCACATGAATCCGCCACCAGCGCTGTATCATCAGCGAACAACAACTGACTCACTTCCCAAGCTCTCTCATCCCCAACAGACTTCATACTTGCCCCTCTTTCCAAGACTCTTGCATTTACCTCCCTAACAACCCCATCCATAAACAAATTAAACAACCATGGAGACATCACACACCCCTGCCGCAAACCTACATTCACTGAGAACCAATCACTTTCCTCTCTTCCTACACGTACACATGCCTTACATCCTCGATAAAAACTTTTCACTGCTTCTAACAACTTGCCTCCCACACCATATATTCTTAATACCTTCCACAGAGCATCTCTATCAACTCTATCATATGCCTTCTCCAGATCCATAAATGCTACATACAAATCCATTTGCTTTTCTAAGTATTTCTCACATACATTCTTCAAAGCAAACACCTGATCCACACATCCTCTACCACTTCTGAAACCACACTGCTCTTCCCCAATCTGATGCTCTGTACATGCCTTCACCCTCTCAATCAATACCCTCCCATATAATTTACCAGGAATACTCAACAAACTTATACCTCTGTAATTTGAGCACTCACTCTTATCCCCTTTGCCTTTGTACAATGGCACTATGCACGCATTCCGCCAATCCTCAGGCACCTCACCATGAGTCATACATACATTAAATAACCTTACCAACCAGTCAACAATACAGTCACCCCCTTTTTTAATAAATTCCACTGCAATACCATCCAAACCTGCTGCCTTGCCGGCTTTCATCTTCCGCAAAGCTTTTACTACCTCTTCTCTGTATACCAAATCATTTTCCCTAACCCTCTCACTTTGCACACCACCTCGACCAAAACACCCTATATCTGCCACTCTGTCATCAGACACATTCAACAAACCTTCAAAATACTCATTCCATCTCCTTCTCACATCACCACTACTTGTTATCACCTCCCCATTTACGCCCTTCACTGAAGTTCCCATTTACTCCCTTGTCTTACGCACCCTATTTACCTCCTTCCAGAACATCTTTTTATTCTCCCTAAAATTTACTGATAGTCTCTCACCCCAACTCTCATTTGCCCTTTTTTTCACCTCTTGCACCTTTCTCTTGACCTCCTGTCTCTTTCTTTTATACTTCTCCCACTCAATTGCATTTTTTCCCTGCAAAAATCGTCCAAATGCCTCTCTCTTCTCTTTCACTAATACTCTTACTTCTTCATCCCACCACTCACTACCCTTTCTAAACAGCCCACCTCCCACTCTTCTCATGCCACAAGCATCTTTTGCGCAATCCATCACTGATTCCCTAAATACATCCCATTCCTCCCCCACTCCCCTTACTTCCATTGTTCTCACCTTTTTCCATTCTGTACACAGTCTCTCCTGATACTTCTTCACACAGGTCTCCTTCCCAAGCTCACTTACTCTCACCACCTTCTTCACCCCAACATTCACTCTTCTTTTCTGAAAACCCATACTAATCTTCACCTTAGCCTCCACAAGATAATGATCAGACATCCCTCCAGTTGCACCTCTCAGCACATTGACATCCAAAAGTCTCTCTTTCGCACGCCTGTCAATTAACACGTAATCCAATAACGCTCTCTGGCCATCTCTCCTACTTACATAAGTATACTTATGTATATCTCGCTTTTTAAACCAGGTATTCCCAATCATCAGTCCTTTTTCAGCACATAAATCTACAAGCTCTTCACCATTTCCATTTACAACACTGAACACCCCATGCATACCAATTATTCCCTCAACTGCCACATTACTCACCTTTGCATTCAAATCACCCATCACTATAACCCATCACTATATATATATATATATATATATATATATATATATATATATATATATATATATATATATATATATGAAAAATGTAGGAAATAATTTAGAAAACTGAAACTTCTAGCAGAGTTTGGTGCAACCGCAGTCAGAGAGCCCCATTACTTATTAATTTGTTTTTCAACTTTATTTCCATATTCTCATTGACTTTAAATCTGCATTCATCAAGGACGATTTTAGGATGATGTATTTAGGGAAGCAGTGATGGCTTGCGCAAAAGATGCTTATGGCATGAGAAGCGTGGGAGGTGGGTTGATTAGAAAGGGTAGTGAGTGGTGGGATGAAGAAGTAAGATTATTAGTGAAAGAGAAGAGAGAGGCATTTGGACGATTTGTGCAGGGAAAAAATGCAAATGATTGGGAGATGTATAAAAGAAAGAGACAGGAGGTCAAGAGAAAGGTGCAAGAGGTGAAAAAGAGGGCAAATGAGAGTTGGGGTGAGAGAGTATCATTAAATTTTAGGGAGAATAAAAAGATGTGGTGTAATACTACGAAATGTACTAGAGTAACAATAAGTGGCTCCAGTACAATACAACGTTCAGACATTATGTACTGAACGTGGATGTAGTGGGATGAACAAATATGTTGTGATTTAGCTGGAAAGTGATTCAATTCTGGAGGAATCCCTGGAATCGTGACTGATGGTGGCTTCTGTGGCCCGCCCAGCCAGTGGAAGGGGTGATGCAGAGACTAGCCTGGGTGTCGAAATCGCCAGCAACCAGCAAGACCCCCACACACTCGCCAGCGAGGCCACATCAACACCTGTATTTAGTCCCTCTGGGTCAACGTTCTCCGCCCCCCCCCCCTCCAATCGGATGCTTCAGGGAAAGTATAAAGGTCTGAAGGCAAGACCGATTTCGACGATGAAGGCCTGCACTGTGGCTGAGAGATTGACTTGAGGAGGCAGAAGTGATATTGTGACAGTGATTGTGTCAGCGTCGCGTCGCCTCGCCGCAGTGTATCGAGACAGACTTCCCCAGAACTTTTAAAGGGGAAGTAAATGTTTATAGTTGTGTTACTGGAGTGATAGTTTTCATGCATGGTGTTTTTGACAAGAAAATAGTGAAGTTGGAGAAAAATGTAGCTTAGACATTGAAGCTTATTGATACAGTGGTGAAATTGATGAGAACTGCTATTGACGTTTGTGTGAATAAATTGTACATTTCCTTTTCCATAGCCAGAGGTTGAACCATTATGTGACATTCATTTTTTTCATTCATTTCAAGCTAAAAGTTTGTTTTCTAAATTGTTTCTTACATTTTTCATATGTATATATATGTATGTGTGTGTGTGTGTGTGTGTGTGTGCGTATGTGTGTGTATGTGTGTGTGTGTGTATATGTATATATATATGTATATTATCCCTGGGGATAGGGGTGAAAGAATACTTCCCACGTATTCCTCGCGTGTCGTAGAAAGCGACTAGAGGGGACGGGAGCGGGGGGCCGGAAATCCTCCCCTCCTTGTATTAACTTTCTAAAATGGGAAACAGAAGAAGGAGTCACGCGGGGAGTGATCATCCTCCTCGAAGGCTCAGAGTGGGGTGCCTAAATGTGTGTGGATGTAACCAAGATGTGAAAAAAGGAGAGATAGGTAGTATGTTTGAGGAAAGGAACCTGGATGTTTTGGCTCTGAGTGAAACGAAGCTCAAGGGTAAAGGGGAAGAGTGGTTTGGAAATGTCTGGGGAGTGAAGTCAGGGGTTAGTGAGAGGACAAGAGCAAGGGAAGGAGTAGCAATACTCCTGAAACAGGAGTTGTGGGAGTATGTGATAGAATGTAAGAAAGTAAATTCTCGATTAATATGGGTAAAATTGAAAGTTGATGGAGAGAGGTGGGTGATTATTGGTGCATATGCACCTGGGCATGAGAAGAAAGATCATGAGAGGCAAGTGTTTTGGGAGCAGCTAAATGAGTGTGTTAGCGGTTTTGATGCACGAGACCGGGTTATAGTGATGGGTGATTTGAATGCAAAGGTGAGTAATGTGGCAGTTGAGGGAATAATTGGTATGCATGGGGTGTTCAGTGTTGTAAATGGAAATGGTGAAGAGCTTGTAGATTTATGTGCTGAAAAAGGACTGATGATTGGGAATACCTGGTTTAAAAAGCGAGATATACATAAGTATACTTATGTAAGTAGGAGAGATGGCCAGAGAGCGTTATTGGATTACGTGTTAATTGACAGGCATGCGAAAGAGAGACTTTTGGATGTTAATGTGCTGAGAGGTGCAACTGGAGGGATGTCTGATCATTATCTTGTGGAGGCTAAGGTGAAGATTAGTATGGGTTTTCAGAAAAGAGGAGTGAATGTTGGGGTGAAGAAGGTGGTGAGAGTAAGTGAGCTTGGGAAGGAGACCTGTGTGGGGAAGTACCAGGAGAGACTGTGTACAGAATGGAAAAAGGTGAGAACAATGGAAGTAAGGGGAGTGGGGGAGGAATGGGATGTATTTAGGGAATCAGTGATGGATTGCGCAAAAGATGCTTGTGGCATGAGAAGAGTGGGAGGTGGGCTGTTTAGAAAGGGTAGTGAGTGGTGGGATGAAGAAGTAAGAGTATTAGTGAAAGAGAAGAGAGAGGCATTTGGACGATTTTTGCAGGGAAAAAATGCAATTGAGTGGGAGAAGTATAAAAGAAAGAGACAGGAGGTCAAGAGAAAGGTGCAAGAGGTGAAAAAAAGGGCAAATGAGAGTTGGGGTGAGAGACTATCAGTAAATTTTAGGGAGAATAAAAAGATGTTCTGGAAGGAGGTAAATAGGGTGCGTAAGACAAGGGAGCAAATGGGAACTTCAGTGAAGGGCGTAAATGGGGAGGTGATAACAAGTAGTGGTGATGTGAGAAGGAGATGGAATGAGTATTTTGAAGGTTTGTTGAATGTGTCTGATGACAGAGTGGCAGATATAGGGTGTTTTGGACGAGGTGGTGTGCAAAGTGAGAGGGTTAGGGAAAATGATTTGGTAAACAGAGAAGAGGTAGTAAAAGCTTTGCGGAAGATGAAAGCCGGCAAGGCAGCAGGTTTGGATGGTATTGCAGTGGAATTTATTAAAAAAGGGGGTGACTGTATTGTTGACTGGTTGGTAAGGTTATTTAATGTATGTATGACTCATGGTGAGGTGCCTGAGGATTGGCGGAATGCGTGCATAGTGCCATTGTACAAAGGCAAAGGGGATAAGAGTGAGTGCTCAAATTACAGAGGTATAAGTTTGTTGAGTATTCCTGGTAAATTATATGGGAGGGTATTGATTGAGAGGGTGAAGGCATGTACAGAGCATCAGATTGGGGAAGAGCAGTGCGGTTTCAGAAGTGGTAGAGGATGTGTGGATCAGGTGTTTGCTTTGAAGAATGTATGTGAGAAATACTTAGAAAAGCAAATGGATTTGTATGTAGCATTTATGGATCTGGAGAAGGCATATGATAGAGTTGATAGAGATACTCTGTGGAAGGTATTAAGAATATATGGTGTGGGAGGCAAGTTGTTAGAAGCAGTGAAAAGTTTTTATCGAGGATGTAAGGCATGTGTACAGTGTAGGAAGAGAGGAAAGTGATTGGTTCTCAGTGAATGTAGGTTTGCGGCAGGGGTGTGTGATGTCTCCATGGTTGTTTAATTTGTTTATGGATGGGGTTGTTAGGGAGGTAAATGCAAGAGTCCTGGAAAGAGGGGCAAGTATGAAGTCTGTTGGGGATGAGAGAGCTTGGGAAGTGAGTCAGTTGTTGTTCGCTGATGATACAGCGCTGGTGGCTGATTCATGTGAGAAACTGCAGAAGCTGGTGACTGAGTTTGGTAAAGTGTGTGGAAGAAGAAAGTTAAGAGTAAATGTGAATAAGAGCAAGGTTATTAGGTACAGTAGGGTTGAGGGTCAAGTCAATTGGGAGGTGAGTTTGAATGGAGAAAAACTGGAGGAAGTGAAGTGTTATAGATATCTGGGAGTGGATCTGTCAGCGGATGGAACCATGGAAGCGGAAGTGGATCATAGGGTGGGGGAGGGGGCGAAAATTTTGGGAGCCTTGAAAAATGTGTGGAAGTCGAGAACATTATCTCAGAAAGCAAAAATGGGTATGTTTGAAGGAATAGTGGTTCCAACAATGTTGTATGGTTGCGAGGCGTGGGCTATGGATAGAGTTGTGCGCAGGAGGATGGATGTGCTGGAAATGAGATGTTTGAGGACAATGTGTGGTGTGAGGTGGTTTGATCGAGTAAGTAACGTAAGGGTAAGAGAGATGTGTGGAAATAAAAAGAGCGTGGTTGAGAGAGCAGAAGAGGGTGTTTTGAAATGGTTTGGGCACATGGAGAGAATGAGTGAGGAAAGATTGACCAAGAGGATATATGTGTCGGAGGTGGAGGGAACGAGGAGAAGAGGGAGACCAAATTGGAGGTGGAAAGATGGAGTGAAAAAGATTTTGTGTGATCGGGGCCTGAACATGCAGGAGGGTGAAAGGAGGGCAAGGAATAGAGTGAATTGGAGCGATGTGGTATACAGGGGTTGACGTGCTGTCAGTGGATTGAATCAAGGCATGTGAAGCGTCTGGGGTAAACCATGGAAAGCTGTGTAGGTATGTATATTTGCGTGTGTGGACGTGTGTATGTACATGTGTATGGGGGGGGGGGGTTGGGCCATTTCTTTCGTCTGTTTCCTTGCGCTACCTCGCAAACGCGGGAGACAGCGACAAAGTATAAAAAAAAAAAAAAAAAAAAAAAAAAAGATGTTCTGGAAGGAGGTAAATAAAGTGCATAAGACAAGGGAGCAAATGGGAACTTCAGTGATGGGGGCTAATGGGGAGGTGATAACAAGTAGTGTTGATGTGAGAAGGAGATGGAGTGAGTACTTTGAAGGCTTGTTGAATGTGTTTGATGATAGATTGGCAGATATAGGGTGTTTTGTGCAAAGTGAGAGGGTTAGGGAGGATGATTTGGTAAAGAGAGAAGAGGTAGTAAAAGCTTTGCGGAAGATGAAAGCCGGCAAGGCAGCAGGTTTGGATGGTATTGCAGTGGAATTTATTAAAAAAGGGGGTGACTGTATTGTTGACTGGTTGGTAAGGATATCTAATGTATGTATGATTCATGGTGAGGTGCCTGAGGATTGGCGGAATGCTTGCATAGTGTCACTTTATATAGGCAAAGGGGATAAGAGTGAGTGCTCAAATTACAGAGGTATAAGTTTGTTGAGTATTCCTGGTAAATCAAATGGGAGGGTATTGATTGAGAGGGTGAAGGCATGTACAGAGCATCAGATTGGGGAAGAGCAGTGTGGTTTCAGAAGTGGTAGAGGATGTGTGGATCAGGTGTTTGCTTTGAAGAATGTATGTGAGAAATACTTAGAAAAGCAAATGGATTTGTATGTAGCATTTATGGATCTGGAGAAGGAATATAATAGAGTTGATAGAGATGCTCTGTGGAAGGTATTAAGAATATATGGTGTGGGAGAAGTTGTTAGAAGCAGTGAAAAGTTTTTATCGAGGATGTAAGGCATGTGTACGTGTAGGAAAAGAGGAAAGTGATTGGTTCTCAGTGAATGTAGGTTTGCGGCAGAGGTGTGGGATGTCTCCATGGTTGTTTAATTTGTTTATGGATGGGGTTGTTAGGGAGGTGAGTGCAAGAGTTTTGGAAAGCGGGGCAAGTATGCAGTCTGTTGGGGATGAGAGAGCTTGGGAAGTGAGTCAGTTGTTGTTCGCTGATGATACACCGCTGGTGGCTGATTCATGTGAGAAACTGCAGAAGCTGGTGACTGAGTTTGGTAAAATGTGTGAAAGAAGAAAGTTAAGAGTAAATGTGAATAAGAGCAAGGTTATTAGGTACAGTAGGGTTAAGTGTCAAGTCAATTGGGAGGTAAGTTTGAATGGAGAAAAACTGGAGGAAGTAAAGTGTTTTAGATATCTGGGAGTAGATCTGGCAGCGGATGGAACCATGGAAGTGGAAGTAAATCATAGTCTGGGAGAGGGGGCAAAAATCATGGGAGCCTTGAAGAATGTGTGGAAGTCGAGAACATTATCTCGGAAAGCAAAAATGGCTATGTTTGAAGGAATAGTGGTTCCAACAATGTTGTATGGTTGCGAGGCGTGGGCTATGGATAGAGTTGTGCGCAGGAGGGTGGATGCTGGAGGTAAGATGTTTGAGAACAATATGTGGTGTGATGTGGTTTGATCAAGTAAGTAATGTAAGGGTAAGAGAGATGTGTGGAAATAAGAAAAGCATAGTTGAGAGAGCAGAGGAGGGTGTTTTGAAATGGTTTGGTCACAAGGAGAGAATGAGTGAGGAAAGATTGACCAAGAGGATATATGTGTCGGAGGTGGAGGGAACGAGGAGAAGTGGGAGACCAAATTGGAGGTGGAAAGATGGGGTGAAAAAGATTTTGAGTGATTGGGGCCTCAACATGCAGGAGGGTGAAAGGCGGAGTGAATTGGATCAATGTGGCATACCGGGGTCGACGTGCTGTCAATGGATTGAATCAGGGCATGTGAAGTGTCTGGGATAAACCATGGAAAGTTCTGTGGGGCCTGGATGTGGAAAGGGAGCTGTGGTTTCGGGCATTATTGCATGAGTGTAAACGAATGGGGCCTTTGTTGTCTTTTCCTAGCGCTACCTTGCACACATGAGGGGGAGGGGGATGTTATTTCCATGTGTGGTGAGGCGGCGATGGGAATGAATAAAGGCAGACAGTGTGAATTGTGTGCATGTGTATATATGTATATGTCTGTGTGTATATATATATGTGTACACTGAGATGTATGGGTATGTATATTTGCGTGTGGGGACGTGTATGTATATACCTGTGTATGGGGGTGGGTTGGGCCATTTCTCTCATCTGTTTCCTTGCGCTGCCTCCCAAATGCGGGAGACAGCGACAAAGCAAAATAATAATAATAGAAAAAAAATTATTCATGGTGAGGTGCCTGAGGATTGGCGGAATGCTTGCATAGTGCCATTGCACAAAGGCAAAGGGGATAAGAGTGAGTGCTCAAATTACAGAGGTATAAGTTTGTTGAGTATTCCTGGTAAATTATATGGGAGGGTATTGATTGAGAGGGTGAAGGCATGTACAGAGCATCAGATTGGGGAAGAGCAGTGTGGTTTCAGAAGTGGTAGAGGATGTGTGGATCAGGTGTTTGCTTTGAAGAATGTATGTGAGAAATACTTAGAAAAGCAAAAGGATTTGTATGTAGCATTTATGGATCTGGAGAAGGCATATGATAGAGTTGATAGAGATGCTCTGTGGAAGGTATTAAGAATATGTGGTGTGGGAGGCAAGTTGTTAGAAGCAGTGAAAAGTTTTTATTTAGGCTGTAAGGCATGTGTACGTGTAGGAAGAGAGGAAAGTGATTGGTCCTCAGTGAATGTAGGTTTGCGGCAGGGGTGTGCGATGTCTCCATGGTTGTTTAATTTGTTTATGGATGGGGTTGTTAGGGAGGTGAATGCAAGGGTTTTGGAAAGAGGGGCAAGTATGCAGTCTGTTGGGGATGAGAGAGCTTGGGAAGTGAGTCAGTTGTTGTTCGCTGATGATACAGCGCTGGTGGCTGATTCATGTGAGAAACTGCAGAAGCTGGTGACTGAGTTTGGTAAAGTGTGTGAAAGAAGAAAGTTAAGAGTAAATGTGAATAAGAACAAGGTTATTAGGTACAGTAGGGTTGAGGGTCAAGTCAACTGGGAGGTGTTTGAATGGAGAAAAACTGGAGGATGTAAAGTGTTTTAGATATCTGGGAGTGGATCTGGCAGTGGATGGAACCATGGAAGCAGAAGTGAATCATAGGGTGGGGGAGGGGGCGAAAATTCTCGGAGCCTTGAAGAATGTTTGGAAGTCGAGAACATTATCTCGGAAAGCAAAAATGAGTATGTTTGAAGGAATAGTGGTTCCAACAATGTTGTATGGCTGCGAGGCGTGGGCTATGGATAGGGCTGTGCGCAGGAGGGTGGATGTGCTGGAAATGAGATGTTTGAGGACAATATGTGGTGTGAGGTGGTTTGATCGAGTAAGTAATGTAAGGGTGAGAGAGAGATGTGTGGAAATAAAAAGAGTGTGGTTGAGAAAGCAGAAAAGGGTGTTTTGAAATGGTTTGGTCACATGGAGAGAATGAGTGAGGAAAGATTGACCAAGAGGATATATGTGTCTGAGGTGGAGGGAACTAGGAGAAGTGGGAGACCAAATTGGAGGTGGAAAGATGGAGTGAAAAAGATTTTGTGTGATCGGGGCCTTAACATGCAGGAGGGTGAAAGGCGTGCAAGAAATAGAGTGAACTGGAAAAATGTGGTATACCGGGGTCGACGTGCTGTCAATGGATTGAACCAGGGCATGTGAAGCGTCTGGGGTAAATCATGGAAAGTTCTTTGGGGCCTGGATGTGGAAAGGGAGCTGTGGTTTCTGTGCATTATTATATGACAGCTAGAGACTGTGTGTGAAAGAATCGGGCCTTTGTTGTCTTTTCCTAGCGCTACCCCACACATATGAGGGGGGAGGGGGTTGTTATTTCATGTGTGGCGAGGTGGCTATGGGCATAAATAAAGGCAGACTGTATGAATTATGTACATGTGTATATATGTATATGTCTGTGTGTATATACATGTGTACATTGAGATCTTTTTTTTTTTCTTGCCGCTGTCTCCCTGCGTTTGCGAGGTAGCGCAAGGAAACAGACAAAAGAAATGGCCCAACCCACCCCCATACACAATGTATATACACACACGTCCACACACGCAAATATATATACCTATACATCTCAATGTACACATATATATACACACACAGACACACACATATATACACATGCACACAATTCACACTGTCTGCCTTTATTCATTCCCATCGCCACCTCGCCACACACGGAATACCATCCCCCTCCCCCCTCATGTGTGCGAGGTAGCACTAGGGAAAGAAATCAAAGGCAACATTCGTTCACACTCAGTCTCTAGCTGTCATGCAATAATGCCCGAAACCACAGCTCCCTTTCCACATCCAGGCCCCACAGAACTTTCCATGGTTTACCCCAGACGCTTCACATGCCCTGATTCAATCCACTGACAGCACGTCAACCCCGGTATACCACATCGATCCAATTCACTCTATTCCTTGCCCTCCTTTCACCTCCTGCATGCTCAGGCCCCGATCACACAAAATCTTTTTCACTCCATCTTTCCACCTCCAATTTGGTCTCCCACTTCTCCTCGTTCTCTCCACCTCTGACACATATATCCTCTTGGTCAATCTTTCCTCACTCATTCTCTCCATGTGCCCAAACCATTTCAAAACACCCTCTTCTGCTCTCTCAACCACGCTCTTTTTATTTCCACACATCTCTCTTACCCTTACATTACTCACTCGATCAAACCACCTCACACCACACATTGTCCTCAGACATCTCATTTCCAGCACATCCACCCTCCTGCACACAACTCTATCTATAGCCCACGCCTCGGAACCATACAACATTGTTGGAACCACTATTCCTTCAAACATACCCACTGAGATGTATAGGTATGTATATTTGCATGTGTGGACATGTATGTATATACATGTGTATGGGGGTAAGTTGGGCCTTTCTTTCGTCTGTTTCCTTGCGCTACCTCGCTAACGCAGGAGACAGCGACAAAGCAAAATAATAAATATTAATATAAATAAATATAAATATAAATAAAAAGGTGAGAACAATGGAAGTAAGGGGAGTTGGGGAGGAATGGGATGTATTTAGGGAATCAGAGATGGATTGTGCAAAAGATGCTTGTGGCATGAGAAGAGTGGGAGGTGGGTTGATTAGAAAGGGTAGTGAGTGGTGGGATGAAGAAGTAAGATTATTAGTGAAAAAGAAGAGAGAGGCATTTGGACGATTTGTGCAGGGAAAAAATGCAATTGAGTGGGAGATGTATAAAAGAAAGAGACAGGAGGTCAAGAGAAAGGTGCAAGAGGTGAAAAAGAGGGCAAATGAGAGTTGGGGTGAGAGAGTATCATTAAATTTTAGGGAGAATAAAAAGATGTTCTGGAAGGAGGTAAATAAAGTGCATAAGACAAGGGAGCAAATGGGAACTTCAGTGAAGGGTGCAAATGGGGAGGTGATAACAAGTAGTGGTGATGTGAGAAGGAGATGGAGTGAGTATTTTGAAGGTTTGTTGAATGTGTTTGATGATAGAGTGGCAGATATAGGGTGTTTTGATCGAGGTGGTGTGCAAAGTGAGAGGGTTAGGGAAAATGATTTGGTAAACAGAGAAGAGGTAGTAAAAGCTTTGCGGAAGATGAAAGCCAGCAAGGCAGCAGGTTTGGATGGTATCGCAGTGGAATTTATTAAAAAAGGGGGTGACTGTATTACTGACTGGTTGGTACGGTTATTTAATGTATGTATGACTCATGGTGAGGTGCCTGAGGATTGGCGGAATGTGTGCATAGTGCCATTGTACAAAGGCAAAGGGGATAAGAGTGAGTGCTCAAATTTCAGAGGTATAAGTTTGTTGAGTATTCCTGGTAAATTATATGGGAGGGTATTGATTGAGAGGGTGAAGGCATGTACAGAGCATCAGATTGGGAAAGAGCAGTGTGGTTTCAGAAGTGGTAGAGGATGTGTGGATCAGGTGTTTGCTTTGAAAAATGTATGTGAGAAATACTTAGAAAAGCAAATGGATTTGTATGTAGCACTTATGGATCTGGAGAAGGCATATGATAGAGTTGATAGAGATGCTCTGTGGAATGTATTAAGAATATATGGTGTGGGAGGCAAGTTGTTAGAAGCAGTGAAAAGTTTTTATCGAGGATGTAAGGCATGTGTACGTGTAGGAAGAGAGGAAAGTGATTGGTTCTCAGTGAATGAAGGTTTGCGGCAGGGGTGTGTGATGTCTCCATGGTTGTTTAATTTGTTTATGGATGGGGTTGTTAGGGAGGTGAATGCAAGAGTTTTGGAAAGAGGGGCAAGTATGAAGTCTGCTGTGGATGAGAGAGCTTGGGAAGTGAGTCAGTTGTTGTTCGCTGATGATACAGCGCTGGTGGCTGATTCCTGTGAGAAACTGCAGAAGCTGGTGACTGAGTTTGGTAAAGTGTGTGAAAGAAGAAAGTTAAGAGTAAATGTGAATAAGAGCAAGGTTATTAGGTACAGTAGGGTTGAGGGTCAAGTCAATTGGGAGGTAAGTTTGAATGGAGAAAAACTGGAGGAAGTAAAGTGTTTTAGATATCTGGGAGTGGATCTGGCAGCGGATGGAACCATGGAAGCGGAAGTGGATCATAGGGTGGGGGAGGGGGCGAAAATCCTGGGAGCCTTGAAGAATGTGTGGAAGTCAAGAACGTTATCTCGGAAAGCAAAAATGGGTATGTTTGAAGGAATGGTGGTTCCAACAATGTTGTATGGTTGCGAGGCGTGGGCTATGGCTAGAGTTGTGCGCAGGAGGGTGGATGTGCTGGAAATGAGATGTTTGAGGACAATGTGTGGTGTGAGGTGGTTTGATTGAGTAAGTAACGTAAGGGTAAGAGAGATGTGTGGAAATAAAAGGAGCTTGGTTGAGAGAGCAGAAGAGGGTGTTTTGAAATGGTTTGGGCACATGGAGAGAATGAGTGAGGAAAGATTGACCAAGAGGATATATGTGTCGGAGGTGGAGGGAACGAGGAGAAGTGGGAGACCAAATTGGAGGTGGAAAGATGGAGTGAAAAAGATTATGTGTGACTGGGGCCTGAACATGCAGGAGGGTGAAAGGAGGACAAGGAATAGAGTGAATTGGATCGATGTGGTATACCGGGGTTGACGTGCTGTCAGTGGATTGAATAAGGGCATGTGAAACATCTGGGGTAAACCATGGAAAGCTGTGTAGGTATGTATATTTGCGTGTGTGGACGTGTATGTATATACATGTGTATGGGGGTGGGTTGAGCCATTTCTTTCGTCTGTTTCCTTGCGCTACCTCGCAAACGCGGGAGACAGCGACAAAAAAAAAGAAAAAAAAAATGTATGATTATTACATGACAGCTAGAGACTGAGTGTGAACGAATGGGGCCTTTGTTATCTTTACTAGCGCTACCTCGCACACATGAGGGGGGAGGGGGTTGTTATTCCATGTGTGGCGAGGTGGCGATGGGAATCAATAAAGGCAGATGGTATGAATTATGTACATGTGTATATATGTATATGTCTGTGTGTTTATGTATATGTATACGTTTAGATGTATAGGTATGTATATTTGCGTGTGTGGACGTGTATGTATATACATGTGTATGTGGGTGGGTTGGGCCATTCTTTCATCTGTTTCCTTGCGCTACCTCGCTAACACGGGAGACAGCGACAAAGCAAAATAAAATAGAAAAATTTATAATAATGAGTAATGGTGAGGTGCCTGGGGATTGGCAGAATGCTTACATAGTGCCATTGTACAAAGGCAAAGGGGACAAAGCTGAGTGCTCAAATTACAGAGGTATAAGTTTGTTGAGTATTCCTGGGAAATTATATGGGAGGGTATTGACTGAGAGGGTGAAGGCATGTACAGAGCATCAGATTGGGGAAGAGCAGTGTGGTTTCAGAAGTGGTAGAGGATGTGTGGATCAGGTGTTTGCTTCGAAGAATGTATGTACGAAATACTTAGAAAAGCAAATGGATTTCTATGTAGCATTTATGGATCTGGAGAAGGCATATGACAGAGTTGATAGAGATGCTCTGTGGAAGGTATTAAGAATATATGGTGTGGGAGGCAAGTTGTTAGAAGCAGTGAAAAGTTTTTATTTAGGCTGTAAGGCATGTGTACATGTAGGAAGAGAGGAAAGTGATTGGTTCTCAGTGAATGTAGGTTTGCAGCAGGGGTGTGCGATGTCTCCATGTTTGTTTAATTTGTTTATGGATGGGGTTGTTAGGGAGGTGAATGCAAGGGTTTTGGAAAGAGGGGCAAGTATGCAGTCTGTTGTGGATGAGAGAGCTTGGGAAGTGAGTCAGTTGTTGTTCACTAATGATACAGCGCTGGTGGCTGATTCATGTGAGAAACTGCAGAAGCTGGTGACTGAGTTTGGTAAAGTGTGTGAAAGAAGAAAGTTGAGAGTAAATGTGAATAAGAGCAAGGTTATTGGGTACAGTGGGGTTGAGAGTCAAGTCAATTGGAAGGCAAGTTTGAATGGAGAAAAATTGGAGGAAGTGAAGTGTTTCAGATATCTGGGAGTGGATTTGCCAATGGATGGAACCATGGAAGCGGAAGTGAATCATAGGGTGTGGGAGGGGGCGAAAATTCTGGGAGCCTTGAAGAATGTGTGGAAGTCGAGAATATCATCTCGGAAAGCAAAAATGGGTATGTTTGAAGGAATAGTAGTTCCAACAATGTTGTATGGTTGCAAGGCGTGGGCTATGGATAGAGTTGTGCGCAGGAGGGTGGATGTGCTGGAAATGAGATGTTTGAGGACAATATGTGGTGTGAGTTGGTTTGATCGAGTAAGTAATAAAAGGGTAAGAGGGATGTGTGGTAATAAAAAGAGTGTGGTTGAGAGAGCAGAAGAGGTTGTTTTGAAATGGTTTGGTCACATGGAGAGAATGAGTGAGGAAAGATTGATCAGGAGGATATATGTGTCAGTGGTGGAGGGAACGAGGAGAAGTGGGAGACCAAATTGGAGGTGGAAAGATGGAGTGAAATAGATTTTGAGTGATTGGGGCCTGAACATGCAGGAGGGTGAAAGGCATGCAGGGAATAGAGTGAATTGGAACAATGTGGTATACCGGGGTCGACGTGCTGTCAATGGATTGAACCAGGGCATATGAAGCGTCTGGGGTAAACCATGGAAAGTTCTGTGGGGCCTGGATGTGGAAAGGGAGCTGTGGTTTCGGTGCATTATTACATGACAGACAGAGACTGAG
This sequence comes from Panulirus ornatus, assembly GCF_036320965.1. Lineage (NCBI taxonomy): Eukaryota > Metazoa > Arthropoda > Malacostraca > Decapoda > Palinuridae > Panulirus > Panulirus ornatus. Next base: position 91,085,753 of record NC_092227.1, read on the forward strand.
TGTGAACGAATGGGGCCTTTGTTGTCTTCCTAGCGCTATCTCGCGCACCTGAGGGGGGAGGAGGTAGTTATTTCATGTGTGGCAGGGTGGCGATGGGAATGAATAAAGGAAGACAGTATGAATCATATACATGTGTATATATGTATACGTCTGTGTGTATATATATATGTATACGTTGAGATGTATAGGTATGTCGCCACCCCGCCACACATGAAATAGCATCCCCCCCCCCCCCCTCCAACGAAGAAGCGCCAAGAAAACAGACAAAAAAGGCCACATTCGTTCACACTCAGTCTCTAGCTGTTGTTTGTAATCCACTAAAACCATAGCTCCCTTTCCACATCCTGGCCCCACAGACCTTTCAATAGTTTACCCCAGACGCTTCAGCAAGTCGACCCCGGTATACCACATCATTCCAATTCACTCTATTCCTTGCATGCTTTTCACCCTTCCATAAGTTCAGGCCCTGATTGCTCAAAATCTTTTTCATTCCATCCTTCCACCTCCAATTTGGTCTCTGACTTCTTCTTCCCTCCACCTCTGACACATATATCCTCTTTGTCAATCTTTTCTCACTCATTCTCTCCATGTGTCCAAATAATTTCAACACACCCTCTTCTGTCTCTCAACCTCACTCTTTTTATTACCACACATCTCTCTTACCATTTCATTATTTACTTGATCAAACCACCTCACACCACACATTGTCCTCAAACATTTCATTTCCAACACATCCCCCCTCCTCCACACAACCCTATCATAGTATAGCCCATGCCTCGCATGAGCTATACTATGTTACATTGTTGGAACCACCATTCCTTCAAACATACCCATTTTTGCTCTCTGAGGTAACATTCTCTGGCCCCCCTCCCCCACCTTGTGACTCACTTCTGCTTCCATGGTTCCATCCACTGCTAAGTCCACTCCCAGATATCTAAAACACTTCACTTCCTCCAGATTTTCTCCATTCAAACTTACCTCTCAATTAACTTGTCCCTCAACCCTACTGAGCCTAATAACCTTGCTCTTATTCACATTTACTCTCCACTTTCTTCTTTCACACACTTTACCAAACTTGGTTCCCAACTTCTGCAGTTTCTCACCTGAATCAGCCACCAGCGCTGTATCATCAGTGGACAACAACTGACTCACTTCCCAAGCCCTCTCATCCACAACAGACTGCATACTTGTTCTTCTCTCCAAAATATCACTAAACACAAGGACAAAGTGCAAAAGTTGCATCCTTCCACTCTCAATACCATAGGGTAAATAAGGCAGCAAATCATGTTGTTTGAATTTGAACGCTATTCCATGCTTACAGACACACATCCCCACCACAAATGAGTAATTAGATTTGTTCTGAAGATAAAACCTGATGCATGAGAGCTTTATTCTAAATGGTAATCATCAGACTTTTTAGGCCGAGACTCTAAGTAATCTTAATAAGTACACTGCTGAAAAGGTAAGTTTACTGTCTGAACCATCAAACTATGATTACATCATCCTTAATACAACCAGTGCCAGTATTAAGATGGATCAAAAAAGGCAAAATACCTCATAACTGCAAGTAAAACTAAGTCATGCTTTTCTGTTGTCACTGGTACACCAGAATCATAACAGGCTGGGCTGAAATGAATCAAGTTGATTAAAAATGGGACAAACTTGACTGCTGTAATCTTAGTTTGAAGACTTGAAGATCACTGACTCTTAACTAAGGAAACCACTGACTGAATATTTCAATTTGTTTGTTATAGATGAATTGAAGATCAGTTCAATCAAGACAAGAACTAATGCAAATCTGTTAACAGTCATCTTCATGTACATCAAAACACCAACACAATACTCTCCCAGCCAAAAACAACAGTACAAAAACCTCTCAAGAAAAGACAGCCAAGCTCTCTCTGGTTAAGATCTGATGTTAGAATGTGAATTATGAAAATATCAAGAGTGTAATGCCACCAACAGCGAGAGGGTTATGGTCATGGGGATCCATTACTAGCTATGACATGCAGATCATTGCCTGACAATTAAATTACATGTTAAAAAAGACATCATTTGGACTGCCTATCAAATGTCCTTTGACTTGGATGAGATAAGAAAGCCAGTCCCCTTAGCTTATTTGCTGTTATCAAAATAAAAGTAAATTACTTTATGATGAGCAGTCACAGTAAATTCTTCCCACCAAATCTCTCTTAAAATACTAATTTCTACTAACCATCAGACCATCGAAAAAGATGCCTACGGGTTACTGAGAAGACAGAGTCATAACCACCCTGTATTTTATCCACTGCTGTACGTAAATATTTTGCTTGTAGAAATGGTGAGGTACACTGAACAATGCACACTACACATATTTCTGTAAAAACATAAAAAAGTTAGGTACAAAGTACAGAAACCTTGGAGACTTTATGTAAAGGAAAGTAAATATTAGCACAATATTAAAAGGTCAAAGAGCATTATCAGATTATGTATTAATTGATAGGCTAGTAAAAGACACTTTTCAATGTAAAAGTGCTGAGAGGGGCAGCTGGTTGGTTGTCTGATTACTATCTTGCAGAGGCAAGGGTGAAGATTTATAGAGGAGTTCAAAAAAAGAGGAAACAATGTAGGGAAGAAGAGAGTGGAGAGAGTGAGCGAGCTTGAAAAGGAGACGGGTGAAGAAATACCAGGAGATTGAGTGTAGAATGGCAAAAGGTGAGAGCAAATGAAGAGAGAGGAGTGGGTAAGGAACAGGAGGTATTTAGGGGGGCAGTGGTGGCATGAGCAAAAGATACATGTGGCACATGAAAGGTGGACGGTGGGCAGATTAAAGAAGGTAGTGAGTGGTGGGATGAAGAAATAAAGTTGTGAGTGAAAGAATAAAGGGAGGTGTTCAGGGAGTACTTACTGGGAAGGAGTGCACATGATTGGCAGATGTATAAGAGAAAGTGGAATGAGGTCAAGAGAAAGATGTGAGGGTTGAAAAGGAGGGCAAATGAGAGTTGTGGTGAGAGAGTATCATTAAACTTTAGGGAGAATAAAAAGATATTTTGGTAGGTAACTCGTGTGTGAAGAGCGGGGGGCTGGAAATCCTCCCCTCTCGTTTTTTTTTTCTAATTTTCTAAAAGAAGGAACAGAGAAGGGGGCCAGGTGAGGATATTCCCTTAAAGGCCCAGGCCTTTGTTCTTAACGCTACCTCACTAACGCGGGAAATGGCGAATAGTTTGTAAGAAAGAAAAGAAAACTCATGTGCGAAGGACAAGAGAACAAATGGGAACAACAGTGAAGGGGGCAAAAGGGGAAGAGAGAACAGGTTGTGATGAAGTGATGATGAAACTGAGTATGTATACTCAAGGATTATTAAACGCGTTTGATGATTGAAGTGACATGGTCATGGTAGGCAATGTAAGAAGTTATGAAAAGTAGTTTGGTGAGATGAGAAGATGAGGTGAAAGCCTTCCGAATAGTGAAATGTAGCAGCAGGAGTCAATGGTACTGCAGTTGAATTTGTTACGAAAGGGGGTGACTGTGTTGCTGACTGGTTGGTAAGGATATTCAGTGTATGTATGGATCACGGTAAGTGTCTGAGGATTAACAAAATATATGTATAGTGCCATTGTATTAAGGCAAAGGGGATGAAAGTAAGTGTACAAACTACAGAGGTATATGCCTGTTGAGTTTACCAAGTTGTATGGGAGGGTAGTGAATTAAAGAGGGTGAGGGCATGTACAAAGCATCAGAATGGGGAAGAGCAGCATGGTTTCAGAAGTGGGAGAGGATGTGTGGATCAGGTGTTTGCTTTGAAGAATGTATGAAAAACACTTAAAAAAAACATAAATTTGTATGTGGTATCTATGGATCTGCAGAAGACATATAATAGGGTTGATAGAGATGTTTAGTGGAAGGTCTTAAGAATATATGGTGAAGGAGGTACGCTACCAGAAGCAGCGATAAGTTCTTTATCAAGGGTGTAAGGTGTGCATACAATGAGGAAGAGAGGATAGTAAATGGTCCCAAATGAAGGCTCATCTGCATCAGGCATATATGATGTTTCCATGGTCGTTTGTTTATGATTGGGGTGGTGAGGGAGGTAAATGAAGAGTCTTGGAGACACAGGTAAGTATGCAGTCTGTTGGGGAAGAGAGGGCCTGGGCAGTGAGTCAGCTGTTGTTTGCCAATGATACAGCACTAGTGGCTGATTTGACTGAAAAACTGTAGAAGTTGGTGACTATGCATGAAAGTTTGTGAAAGGAGAAAGTTGAGAGTGAATGTGAATAAAAGCAAGGTCATTAGGTTCAGCAGGGCTGAAAAACAAGTTAGGTGGGATGTAAGTTTGAATGAAAAAAAGTTGGAGGAAGTGAAGTGTTTTAGATACATGGGAGTGGAATTGGCAACAAATGGACCCATGGAAGCAGAAATGAGTCATAGGGTGGGAGAAGGGGCAAAGGCTCTTGGAGGGCTGAAGAATACATGGAAAGAGAGAAAGCAAAAATGGGTATGTATAAAGAAACACTAGTCCCAACAATATCATATGGTTTTGAGGCATGGGATATAGATAGGGTTGTGCAGAGGAGGGTGGAGGTGTTGGAAATGAAACGTTTGAGGACAATGTGTAGTGTGAGGTGGTTTGATCAAGTCAATAATGAAGGGTAAGAGAGATGTGTGACAATAAAAAAAATAAGGCTGATAAAGCAGAAGAGGGTGTGCTGAAATGGTTTGGCCATACAGAGAGAATGAGTGAGGAAAGGTTGACAAAGATTATACATGCATCAGAAGTGGAGGTAACAAGGAGAAGCGGGAGATCAAACCCGAGGTGGAAGGACAGAATGAAAAAGATTTTGAGCAATCGGGGCCTGAACATGCAGGAGGGTGTGAGGCATGCATGGAATAGAGTGAATTGGAATGATGTGGTATACTGGGGTCAGCATGCAGTCAATGGACTGAACCAGGGCATGTGAAACATCTGGGGGTAAACCATGGAAAGGTCTTTGTCAACCTTCCCTCACTAATTCTCTCCATAAGTCCAAAGTGTTTCAGCACATCATCTTCAGCTCTCTCAACCATACTCTTTTAATTGCCACACCTACTTACTCTATGAATACTTCATCTATCAAACCTCCTCATGCAACACATTCTCAAATATTTGATTTCCATTAATCAAACTCCTCTGTACATTTTCATGTATAGCATATGCCTTGCATCCATACAACACTGTTTGGACTACTTTATCTTCAAACATACCCAGTTTTGCCCTCCCAGATAATGATCTCACTTTCCACACATTCCTTAATGCTCCCAGAACCTTCACCCCCTCACCCACCTTGTGATTCACCTTTGATTCCACAGTTCCATTCACTGCCATGTCCATTCTAATACCCTAATTTCTCTAAACTTTCTCCATTTAAACTCACACCACAACTAACCTGTCCCTCTATACTGCTAAACCTCATAATTTTCATTTTATGCACATTTACTTTCAACTTCTTTTGCATACTCCCTCAGACTCGTACAACAATTTCTGTAATATCTCATTTAAGTCTGCTAAGAGCACTGTGTCATCAGCAAACAACAACCAACTCCTTTCTCAAGTCATTTCACCACCTACAAACTGCATACCTGCCAATTTCTCCACCCTTGTAGGTACCTCCCTCACTAACCTCTCTATAAACAAATTAAGCAACCATGGTGACATCAAATACTCATGCTGCAGACCCACCTTCACCTGAAACCACCGAATCATTTTTAGGAATATTCCAAATTTGTAAAACATGAAGCCAGAAACAGAATAATTACAAATGAATAGAGGTCCAATGTATATATACATATGTGGAATATGCCTTCATAACAGGGGATATATATATACTTCAACACATGAATGTAATGACATGTGGTAATGCAGTTATTAGGGTAGACTGTTACAACGGATTTCAAACAACAAAAGACCACTGGGGCCTAGCAAGGTAGTGTGATAGCAGAATATATCAGAAACTCATTGCTTAGTGTGGTAAAAGTAGAAAGACACAAACATTTCAAAAAGAAAAAAAAATCCTGTAAACTTTTCTGAATCTAAGGAGATGCACATAATGTCAGTCATAGATCTGAAGCAAAACATCCATAAAGTACCTATGGTAATGCTTTCAACTACTCTGACTGGTAGTTAATTTCATACATCAACAACCTTGCTAAAGAAAAAAATGCTTCACCCCATTCCAGGTAGAACAGTTGCCCAAGCATTTGCATCCATTACTTTCCATGAAATCAGATGAATCAATCTTTATATTGCTTATTAGACAGAGATTATCAGAGCTATTTATAATTTAGAATACCTGTAATAGATCACCACTTAACCTTCTCTTTTCTAAGCTGAATAGAGTTAAGCTGTTTTGTCATCTACCACAGGATGTTTCTCATTCCGGGAATCATCATGGTAACTCACCTCTGTATTCTCTACATTCTATCTACATCTTTCTTCAAGTAAGGTGACCAAAACTGAAAATAACAAAAATGGGAACAGGACAATGAACTGTAAAGAATGAGGATAATTTCCCTGGATGTATATCTAATAACCCTACTCATGAATCCAGTGAAGGATGATTATGCAGACCATAGAGGGTGAAGGGGCTGGGGAAGTGAGTCAGTTACTGTTTGCTGATGACAGAGCTGCAGAAGTTGGTGTGTGAGTTTGGGAGAGTGTGTGAAAGGCAGAAGGTGATATTAAATGAAAACAAAAGCAAGGCCATTAGGTTTAGCAGTGCTTAGGGATATGAGTATGAAAGGATAAAATTTGGATGAATGGAGTATTTTAGAGAGCTGGGAGTGGATATGGAAGTGAATGGAAACAAGGAAGTGGAGGTAAGTCATACAGTGGGTGAGGGGCAAAAATTCTGAGAGCATTAAGGAATGCATGGAAAGAGTTGTTGTTATCTGGGAGGGCAAAAATGGATATGTCTGAAGGTATAATACTCTCAACAAAGCTGTATGAATGCAAGGGATATATTATAAATGAGAATGTACAGACAATTGCAAGGGATATACTATAAATAAGAATGTACAGACAGAATATGGACGTATGTAAAGAATGAGTGATGAGAGATTGACAAAGAGGACACGTGTTGGTGTTGTAAGAGGAGGGAAAAAAGAGAGGGGGGGAGGACCACAATGGAGAAGGAAGGATTTAGGGAAAATCATTTTGAATGCTCTTGACCTGAACATGCAAAACAGTGAAAGGAAAGCATGGGATAGAGTAAATGAAACAAAGCAGTATGCAGGGGAACAATGTGCTGTCAAGGGAATGAACCAGGGTATTTGAAGCATCCAGATGACACCATAGAAAGTTGTGTGGGGCCTGGTTGTGAATAAAGGTCTGTGGATTCAATGCATAATATATGACAAAGTGGATGTCAGCAAATGAAGCCATTTCTTCATCTGTCCCTGGCACTACCTTACTGATGTGGGAAATGGCAAACATGAATTAAAGAAAAATTAATCCATGAATATTGTTAGCCCTTTTTCCTGCTTCTGTCCACTTCTACCACACACTGAGGTCACAAAAGATCATTACAACTATGTCTTTTCTCATTCACCTCTTGCAGCTTAAAATCAATACTACAGCTTGCCGTCTCTTATTTCCTACCAGTGTCTAAAATTTGAATTTCCTGATATAATTCATTTGCCACCTGACATCCCAGTCGAACAGTTTGTCAACGTCTGTCTGAAGCTTCACACATTCAGTTTTTGTTTTAATTTATTTTCCATCTTACTCTACTCTGCAAATTTAAATGTCTTACAATGAAGCCCATTATCAAAATTATCAATAAACATATATGAGAAAAAGAATTGCTGTCAGAGTGATCTCTCATGCCAGTTCCCTCCAGAGCTCCCATCAAGGGGGTGTCCAATGCTAGAGTCTCCACCTCTCTGTACCTACATGCCTCCCTCGCATACAACAATCCAAACATTCTTCCAATATTTCTCTCCCTCCAGTATTCTTCCACTCTATTTCCCTATGTCACAGGTGGTTTTCCTCACACACTAACCTTTTTAACTGTACTATCATACACTCTCCTTGGGAACTCCCAGTCTTGTACTCTTTCCACAAGCCCAAACTACCTTAAAGTACTAAATTTCACCCACTCTAATAATCCACAATTCATTCCCTTTTCATTTCCTATCATACCACATCTTTCATACACCCTTTCAATTCTTTCTGCATTCCATCTAGTCATATCACATGTTCCTCTCAGAGTCCATTTCTTGACGTATGTGAATCATTCCTTGTCCATGTTTCAGCTGCATAGGTCAGTGGTGGGAGAACTATGCTGCCCCTTAACCATCTCTTCACTTCTATACTAACACATTTACCTTTCATTATTCCAATAAGGGGCCAAATGACTCTTCTACCATGTACTGCTCTCTCCCTTCTCTCTCCTTCCATATCACCAAACGTACCCAAGAAAGCATCTTTCTTTTTTTTTGTCGCTGTCTCCCACGTTTGCGAGGTAGCGCAAGGAAACAGACGAAAGAAATGGCCCAACCCACCCCCATACACATGTATATACATACGTCCACACACGCAAATATACATACCTACACAGCTTTCCATGGTTTACCCCAGACGCTTCACATGCCTTGATTCAATCCACTGACAGCACGTCAACCCCGGTATACCACATTGATCCAATTCACTCTATTCCTTGCCCTCCTTTCACCCTCCTGCATGTTCAGGCCCCGATCACACAAAATCTTTTTCACTCCATCTTTCCACCTCCAATTTGGTCTCCCTCTTCTCCTCGTTCCCTCCACCTCCGACACATATATCCTCTTGGTCAATCTTTCCTCACTCATTCTCGCCATGTGCCCAAACCATTTCAAAGCACCCTCTTCTGCTCTCTCAACAACGCTCTTTTTATTTCCTCACATCTCTCTTACCCTTACGTTACTTATTCGATCAAACGACCTCACACCACACATTGTCCTCAAACATCTCATTTCCAGCACATCCATCCTCCTGCGCACAACTCTATCCATAGCCCACGCCTCGCAACCATACAACATTGTTGGAACCACTATTCCTTCAAACATAGCCATTTTTGCTTTCCGAGATAATGTTCTCGACTTCCACACATTCTTCAAGGCTCCCAGAATTTTCGCCCCCTCCCCCACCCTATGATCCACTTCCGCTTCCATGGTTCCATCTGCTGCCAGATCCACTCCCAGATATCTAAAACACTTTACTTCCTCCAGTTTTTCTCCATTCAAACTTACCTCCCAATTGACTTGACCCTCAACCCTACTGTACCTAATAACCTTGCTCTTATTCACATTCACTCTTAACTTTCTTCTTTCACACACTTTACCAAACTCAGTCACCAGCATCTGCAGTTTCTCACATGAATCAGCCACCAGCGCTGTATCATCAGCGAACAACAACTGACTCACTTCCCAAGCTCTCTCATCCACAACAGACTTCATACTTGCCCCTCTTTCCAAAACTCTTGCATTCACCTCCCTAACAACCCCATCCATAAACAAATTAAACAACCATGGAGACATCACACATCCCTGCCGCAAACCTACATTCACTGAGGACCAATCACTTTCCTCTCTTCCTACACGTACACATGCCTTACATCCTCGATAAAAACTTTTCACTGCTTCTAACAACTTGCCTCCCACACCATATATTCTTAATACCTTCCACAGAGCATCTCTATCAACTCTATCATATGCCTTCTCCAGATCAATATGTGCTACATACAAATCCATTTGCTTTTCTAAGTATTTCTCACATACATTCTTCAAAGCAAACACCTGATCCACACATCCTCTACCACTTCTGAAACCACACTGCTCTTCCCCAATCTGATGCTCTGTACATGCCATCACCCTCTCAATCAATACCCTCCCATATAATTTACCAGGAATACTCATCTATTATCATATTTAAATTTTACCATAGTTAATTGCTGTTTCCTGCATTAGCGAGGTATCACAAGGAAACAGACAAATAATGGCCAAACTACTCATATATATATATATATATATATATATATATATATATATATATATATATATATATATATATATATATTTATTTTATATTTATTATTATACTTTGTCGCTGTCTCCCGCGTTTGCGAGGTAGCGCAAGGAAACAGACGAAAGAAATGGCCCAACCCCCCCCCCATACACATGTATATACATACGTCCACACACGCAAATATACATACCTACACAGCTTTCCATGGTTTACCCCAGACGCTTCACATGCCTTGATTCAATCCACTGACAGCACGTCAACCCCGGTATACCACATCGCTCCAATTCACTCTATTCCTTGCCCTCCTTTCACCCTCCTGCATGTTCAGGCCCCGATCACACAAAATCTTTTTCACTCCATCTTTCCACCTCCAATTTGGTCTCCCTCTTCTCCTCGTTCCCTCCACCTCCGACACATATATCCTCTTGGTCAATCTTTCCTCACTCATTCTCTCCATGTGCCCAAACCACTTCAAAACACCCTCTTCTGCTCTCTCAACCACGCTCTTTTTATTTCCACACATCTCTCTTACCCTTACGTTACTCACTCGATCAAACCACCTCACACCACATTGTCCTCAAACATCTCATTTCCAGCACATCCATCCTCCTGCGCACAACTCTATCCATAGCCCACGCCTCGCAACCATACAACATTGTTGGAACCACTATTCCTTCAAACATACCCATTTTTGCTTTCCGAGATAATGTTCTCGACTTCCACACATTCTTCAAGGCTCCCAGAATTTTCGCCCCCTCCCCCACCCTATGATCCACTTCCGCTTCCATGGTTCCATCCGCTGCCAGATCCACTCCCAGATATCTGAAACACTTCACTTCCTCCAGTTTTTCTCCATTTAAACTCACCTCCTAATTGACTTGACCCTCAACCCTACTGTACCTAATAACCTTGCTCTTATTCACATTTACTCTTAACTTTCTTCTTCCACACACTTTACCAAACTCAGTCACCAGCTTCTGCAATTTCTCACATGAATCAGCCACCAGCGCTGTATCATCAGCGAACAACAACTGACTCACTTCCCAAGCTCTCTCATCCCCAACAGACTTCATACTTGCCCCTCTTTCCAAAACTCTTGCATTTACCTCCCTAACAACCCCATCCATAAACAAATTAAACAACCATGGAGACATCACACACCCCTGCCGCAAACCTACATTCACTGAGAACCAATCACTTTCCTCTCTTCCTACACGTACACATGCCTTACATCCTCGATAAAAACTTTTCACTGCTTCTAACAACTTTCCTCCCACACCATATATTCTTAATACCTTCCACAGAGCATCTCTATCAACTCTATCATATGCCTTCTCCAGATCCATAAATGCTACATACAAATCCATTTGTTTTTCTAAGTATTTCTCACATACATTCTTCAAAGCAAACACCTGATCCACACATCCTCTACCACTTCTGAAACCACACTGCTCTTCCCCAATCTGATGCTCTGTACATGCCTTCACCCTCTCAATCAATACCCTCCCATATAATATACCAGGAATACTCAACAAACTTATACCTCTGTAATTTGAGCACTCGCTCTTATCCCCTTTGCCTTTGTACAATGGCACTATGCATGCATTCCGCCAATCCTCAGGCACCTCATATATATATATATATATTATATTTATTCTATTTACTTTATTTATTTTGCTTTGTCGCTGTCTCCCGCGTTTGCGAGGTAGCGCAAGGAAACAGATGAAAGAAATGGCCCAACCCACCCCCATACACAATGTATATACATACACGTCCACACACGCAAATATACATACCTGTACAGCTCACTGTACACATATATATACACACACAGACACATACATATATACCCATGCACACAATTCACACTGTCTGCCTTTATTCATTCCCATCGCCACCTCGCCACACATGGAATACCATCCCCCTCCCCCCTCAGGTGTGTGAGGTAGCACTAGGAAAAGACAACTAAGGCCCCATTCGTTCACACTCAGTCTCTACCTGTCATGCAATAATGCCCGAAACCACAGCTCCCTTTCCACATCCAGGCCCCACATAATTTTCCATGGTTTACCCCAGACGCTTCACATGCCCTAATTCAATCCACTGACAGCACGTCAACCCCGGTATACCACATCGATCCAATTCACTCTATTCCTTGCCCGCCTTTCACCCTCCTGCATGTTCAGGCCCCGATAACACAAAATCTTTTTCACTCCATCTTTCCACCTCCAATTTGGTCTCCCACTTCTCCTCGTTCCCTCCACCTCCGACACATATATCCTCTTGGTCAATCTTTCCTCACTCATTCTCTCCATGTGCCCAAACCATTTCAAAACACCCTCTTCTGCTCTCTCAACCACGCTCTTTTTATTTCCACACATCTCTCTTACCCTTACATTGCTTATTTGATCAAACCACCTCACACCACACATTGTCCTCAAACATCTCATTTCCAGCACATCCACCCTCCTGCGCACAACTCTATCCATAGCCCACGCCTCGCAACCATACAACATTGTTGGAACCACTATTCCTTTCAACATACCCATTTTTGCTTTCCGAGATAATGTTATGGACTTCCACACATTCTTCAAGGCTCCCAGGATTTTCGCCCCCTCCCCCACCCTATGATTCACTTCCGCTTCCATGGTTCCATCCGCTGCCAGATCCACTCCCAGATATCTAACACACTTTACTTCCTCCAGTTTTGCTCCATTCAAACTTACCTCCCAATTGACTTGACCCTCAACCCTATTGTACCTAATAACCTTGCTCTTATTCACATTTACTCTTAACTTTCTTCTTTCACACACTTTACCAAACTCAGTCACCAGCTTCTGCAGTTTCTCACATGAATCAGCCACCAGCGCTGTATCATCAGCGAACAACAACTGACTCACTTCCCAAGCTCTCTCATCCCCAACAGACTTCATACTTGCCCCTCTTTCCAAAACTCTTGCATTTACCTCCCTAACAACCCCATCCATAAACAAATTAAACAACCATGGAGACATCACACACCCCTGCCGCAAACCTACATTCACTGACAACCAATCACTTTCCTCTCTTCCTACACGTACACATGCCTTACATCCTCGATAAAAACTTTTCACTGCTTCTAACAACTTGCCTCGCATACCATATATTCTTAATACCTTCCACAGAGCATCTCTATCAACTCTATCATATGCCTTCTCCAGATCCATAAATGTTACATACGAATCCATTTGCTTTTCTAAGTATTTCTCACATACATTTTTCAAAGCAAACACCTGATCCACACATCCTCTACCACTTCTGAAACCACACTGCTCTTCCCCAATCTGATGCTCTGTACATGCCTTCACCCTCTCAATCAATACCCTCCCATATAATATACCAGGAATACTCAACAAACTTATACCTCTGTAATTTGAGCACTCGCTCTTATCCCCTTTGCCTTTGTACAATGGCACTATGCACGCATTCCGCCAATCCTCAGGCACCTCATATATATATATATATATATATATATTATATTTATTCTATTTACTTTATTTATTTTTCTCTGTCGCTGTCTTCCGCGTTTGCGAGGTAGCGCAAGGAAACAGATGAAAGAAATGGCCCAACCCACCCCCATACACAATGTATATACATACACGTCCACACACGCAAATATACATACCTGTACAGCTCACTGTACACATATATATACACACACAGACACATACATATATACCCATGCACACAATTCACACTGTCTGCCTTTATTCATTCCCATCGCCACCTCGCCACAAATGGAATACCATCCCCCTCCCCCCTCAGGTGTGCGAGGTAGCACTAGGAAAAGACAACTAAGGCCCCATTCGTTCACACTCAGTCTCTACCTGTCATGCAATAATGCCCGAAACCACAGCTCCCTTTCCACATCCAGGCCCCACATAATTTTCCATGGTTTACCCCAGACGCTTCACATGCCCTAATTCAATCCACTGACAGCACGTCAACCCCGGTATACCACATCGATCCAATTCACTCTATTCCTTGCCCGCCTTTCACCCTCCTGCATGTTCAGGCCCCGATAACACAAAATCTTTTTCACTCCATCTTTCCATCTCCAATTTGGTCTCCCACTTCTCCTCGTTCCCTCCACCTCCGACACATATATCCTCTTGGTCAATCTTTCCTCACTCATTCTCTCCATGTGCCCAAACCATTTCAAAACACCCTCTTCTGCTCTCTCAACAACGCTCTTTTTATTTCCACACATCTCTCTTACCCTTACATTACTTATTTGATCAAACCACCTCACACCACACATTGTCCTCAAACATCTCATTTCCAGCACATCCACCCTCCTGCGCACAACTCTATCCATAGCCCACGCCTCGCAACCATACAACATTGTTGGAACCACTATTCCTTTCAACATACCCATTTTTGCTTTCCGAGATAATGTTATGGACTTCCACACATTCTTCAAGGCTCCCAGGATTTTCGCCCCCTCCCCCACCCTATGATTCACTTCCGCTTCCATGGTTCCATCCGCTGCCAGATCCACTCCCAGATATCTAACACACTTTACTTCCTCCAGTTTTGCTCCATTCAAACTTACCTCCCAATTGACTTGACCCTCAACCCTATTGTACCTAATAACCTTGCTCTTATTCACATTTACTCTTAACTTTCTTCTTTCACACACTTTACCAAACTCAGTCACCAGCTTCTGCAGTTTCTCACATGAATCAGCCACCAGCGCTGTATCATCAGCGAACAACAACTGACTCACTTCCCAAGCTCTCTCATCCCCAACAGACTTCATACTTGCCCCTCTTTCCAAAACTCTTGCATTTACCTCCCTAACAACCCCATCCATAAACAAATTAAACAACCATGGAGACATCACACACCCCTGCCGCAAACCTACATTCACTGAGAACCAATCACTTTCCTCTCTTCCTACACGTACACATGCTTTACAACCTCGATAAAAACTTTTCACTGCTTCTAACAACTTGCCTCGCATACCATATATTCTTAATACCTTCCACAGAGCATCTCTATCAACTCTATCATATGCCTTCTCCAGATCCATAAATGTTACATACGAATCCATTTGCTTTTCTAAGTATTTCTCACATACATTTTTCAAAGCAAACACCTGATCCATACATCCTCTACCACTTCTGAAACCACACTGCTCTTCCCCAATCTGATGCTCTGTACATATATATATAAATATATATATATATATATATATATATATATATATATATATATATATATATATATATATTTTTTTTTTTTTTTTTGCTTTGTCGCTGTCTCCCGCGTTTGCGAGGTAGCGCAAGGAAACAGACGAAAGAAATGGCCTAACCCACCCCCATACACATGTATATACATACGTCCACACACGCAAATATACATACCTACACAGCTTTCCATGGTTTACCCCAGACGCTTCACATGCCTTGATTTAATCCACTGACAGCACGTCAACCCGGTATACCACATCGCTCCAATTCACTCTATTCCTTGCCCTTCTTTCACCCTCCTGCATGTTCAGGCCCCGATCACACAAAATCTTTTTCACTCCATCTTTCCACCTCCAATTTGGTCTCCCTCTTCTCCTCGTTCCCTCCACCTCCGACACATATATCCTCTTGGTCAATCTTTCCTCACTCATTCTCTCCATGTGACCAAACCATTTCAAAACACCCTCTTCTGCTCTCTCAACCAAGCTCTTTTTATTTCCACACATCTCTCTTACCCTTACCTTACTTACTCGATCAAACCACCTCACACCACACATTGTCCTCAAACATCTCATTTCCAGCACATCCATCCTCCTACGCACAACTCTATCCATAGTCCACGCCTCGCAACCATACAACATTGTTGGAACCACTATTCCTTCAAACATACCCATTTTTGCTTTCCGAGATAATGTTCTCGACTTCCACACATTCTTCAAGGCTCCCAGAATTTTCGCCCCCTCCCCCACCCTATGATCCACTTCCGCTTCCATGGTTCCATCCACTGCCAGATCCACTCCCAGATATCTAAAGCACTTCACTTCCTCCAGTTTTTCTCCATTCAAACTCACCTCCCAATTGACTTAACCCTCAATCCTACTATACCTAATAACCTTGCTCTTATTCACATTTACTCTTAACTTTCTTCTTTCACACACTTTACCAAACTCAGTCACCAGCTTCTGCAGTTTCTCACATGAATCAGCCACCAGCGCTGTATCATCAGCGAACAACAACTGACTCACTTCCCAAGCTCTCTCATCCACAACAGACTTCATACTTGCACCTCTTTCCAAAACTCTTGCATTCACCTCCCTAACAACCCCATCCATAAACAAATTAAACAACCATGGAGACATCACGCACCCCTGCCGCAAACCTACATTCACTGAGAACCAATCACTTTCCTCTCTTCCTACACGTACACATGCCTTACATCCTCGATAAAAACTTTTCACTGCTTCTAACAACTTGCCTCCCACACCATATATTCTTAATACCTTCCACAGAGCATCTCTATCAACTCTATCATATGCCTTCTCTAGATCCATAAATGCTACATACAAATCCATTTGCTTTTCTAAGTATTTCTCACATACATTCTTCAAAGCAAACACCTGATCCACACATCCTCTACCACTTCTGAAACCACACTGCTCTTCCCCAATCTGATGCTCTGTACATGCCTTCACCCTCTCAATCAATACCCTCCCATATAATTTACCAGGAATACTCAACAAACTTATACCTCTGTAATTTGAGCACTCACTCTTATCCCCTTTGCCTTTGTACAATGGCACTATGCACGCATTCCGCCAATCCTCAGGCACCTCACCATGAGTCATACATACATTAAATAACCTTACCAACCAGTCAACAATACAGTCACCCCCTTTTTTAATAAATTCCACTGCAATACCATCCAAACCTGCTGCCTTACCGGCTTTCATCTTCCGCAAAGCTTTTACTACCTCTTCTCTGTTTACCAAATCATTTTCCCTAACCCTCTCACTTTGCACACCACCTCGACCAAAACACCCTATATCTGCCACTCTATCATCAAACACATTCAACAAACCTTCAAAATACTCACTCCATCTCCTTCTCACATCACCACTACTTGTTATCACCTCCACATTTGCGCCCTTCACTGAAGTTCCCATTTGCTCCCTTGTCTTACGCACTTTATTTACCTCCTTCCAGAACATCTTTTTATTCTCCCTAAAATTTAATGATACTCTCTCACCCCAACTCTCATTTGCCCTTTCTTTCACCTCTTGCACCTTTCTCTTGACCTCCTGTCTCTTTCTTTTATACGTCTCCCACTCAATTGCATTTTTTCCCTGCAAAAATCGTCCAAATGCCTCTCTCTTCTCTTTCACTAATACTCTTACTTCTTCATCCCACCACTCACTACCCTTTCTAATCAACCCACCTCCCACTCTTCTCATGCCACAAGCATCTTTTGCGCAATCCATCACTGATTCCCTAAATACATCCCATTCCTCCCCCACTCCCCTTACTTCCATTGTTCTCACCTTTTTCCATTCTGTACTCAGTCTCTCCTGGTACTTCCTCACACAAGTCTCCTTCCCAAGCTCACTTACTCTCACCACCCTCTTTACCCCAACATTCACTCTTCTTTTCTGAAAACCCATACAAATCTTCACCTTAGCCTCCACAAGATAATGATCAGACATCCCTCCAGTTGCACCTCTCAGCACATTAACATCCAAAAGTCTCTCTTTCGCGCGCCTGTCAATTAACACGTAATCCAATAACACTCTCTGGCCATCTCTCCTACTTACATAAGTATACTTATGTATATCTCGCTTTTTAAACCAGGTATTCCCAATCATCAGTCCTTTTTCAGCACATAAATCTACAAGCTCTTCACCATTTCCATTTACAACACTGAACACCCCATGTATACCAATTATTCCCTCAACTGCCACATTACTCACCTTTGCATTCAAATCACCCAACACTATAACCCGGTCTCGTGCATCAAAACCACTAACACACTCATTCAGCTGCTCCCAAAACACTTGCCTCTCATGATCTTTCTTCTCATGCCCAGGTGCATATTCACCAATAATCACCCATCTCTCTCCATCAACTTTCAGTTTTACCTATATTAATCGAGAATTTACTTTCTTACATTCTATCACATACTTCCACAACTCCTGTTTCAGGAGTACTGCTACTCCTTCCCTTGCTCTTGTCCTCTCACTAACCGCTGACTTTACTCCCAAGACATTCCCAAACCACTCTTCCCCTTTACCCTTGAGCTTCGCTTCACTCAGAGCCAAAACATCCAGGTTCCTTTCCTAAAACATACTACCAATCTCTCCTTTTTTCACATCTTGGTTACATCCACACACATTTAGGCACCCCAATCTGAGCCTTCAAGGAGGATGAGCACTCTCCGCGTGACTCCTTCTTCTGTTTCCCATTTTAGAAAGTTAAAAAAAATACAAGGAGGGGAGGATTTCTGGCCCCCCGCTCCCATCCCCTCTAGTCGCTTTATACGACACGCGAGGAATATATATATATATATATATATATATATATATATATATATATATATATATATATATATATATATATATATATATTTAGGCGACTAAAGGGGACGGGAGCGGGGGGCCAGAAACCCTCCCCTCCTTGTATTTTAACTTTCTAAAAGGGGAAGCAGAAGAAGGAGTCACGCGGAGAGTGCTCATCCTCCTCGAAGGCTCAGATTGGGGTGCCTAAATGTGTGTGGATGTAACCAAGATGTGAAAAAAGGAGAGATAGGTAGTATGTTTGAGGAAAGGAACCTGGATGTTTTGGCTCTGAGTGAAACGAAGCTAAAGGGTAAAGGGGAAGAGTGGTTTGGGAATGTCTTGGGAGTAAAGTCAGGGGGTAGTGAGAGGACAAGAGCAAGGGAAGGAGTAGCACTACTCCTGAATCAGGAGTTGTGGGAGTATGTGATAGAATGTAAGAAAGTAAATTCTAGATTAATATGGGTAAAACTGAAAGTTGATGGAGAGAGATGGGTGATTATTGGTGCATATGCACCTGGGCATGAGAAGAAACATATACGTATGTAAGTAGGAGAGATGGCCAGAGAGCGTTATTGGATTACGTGTTAATTGGTAGACGCACGAAAGAGAGACTTTTGGATGTTAATGTGCTGAGAGGTGCAACTGGAGGGATGTCTGATCATTACCTTGTGGAAGCAAAGTTGAAGATTTGTGGGGGTTTTCAGAAAAGAAGAGAGAATGTTGGGGTGAAGAGAGTGGTGAGAGTAAGTGAGCTTGGGAAGGGGACTTGTATGGGGAAGTACCAGGAGAGACTGAGTACAGAATGGAAAAAGGTGAGAACAAAGGAGGTAAGGGGAGTGGGGGAGGAATGGGATGTATTTAGGGAAGCAGTGATGACTTGCGCAAAAGATGCATGTGGCATGAGAAGAGTGGGAGGTGGGTTGATTAGAAAAGGTAGTGTGGTGGAATGAAGAAGTAAGATTATTAGTGAATGAGAAGAGAGAGGCATTTGGATGATTTTTGCAGGGAAAAAATGCAAATGAGTGGGAGAGGTATAAAAGAAAGAAGCAGGAAGTCAAGAGAAAGGTGCAAGAGGTGAAAAAGAGGGCAAATGAGAGTTGGGGCGAGACAGTATCATTAAATTTCAGGGAGAATAAAAAGATGTTTTGGAAGGAGGTAAATAAAGTGCGTAAGACAAGGGAGCAAATGGGAACTTCAGTGAAGGGGGCAAATGGGGAGGTGATAACAAGTAGTGGTGATGTGAGAAGGAGATGGAGTGAGTATTTTGAAGGTTTGTTGAATGTGTTTGATGACAGAGTGGCAGATGTGGGGTGTCTTGGTTGAGGTGGTGTGCAAAGTGAGAGGGTTAGGGAAAATGATTTGGTAAATAGAGAAGAGGTAGTAAAAGCTTTACGGAAGATGAAAGCCGGCAAAGCAGCAGGTTTGGATGGCAATGCAGTGGAATTTATTAAAAAAGGGGGTTGACTGTAATGTTGACTGGTTGGTAAGGTTATTTAATGGTATGTATGACTCATGCCTGAGGATTGGCGGAATGCTTCCATAGTGCCATTGTACAAAGGCAAAGGGGATAAGAGTGAGTGCTCAAATTACAGAGGTATAAGTTTGTTGAGTATTCCTGGTAAATTATATGGGAGGGTATTGATTGAGAGGGTGAAGGCATGTACAGAGCATCAGATTGGGGAAGAGTAGTGTGGTTTCAGAAGTGGTAGAGGATGTGTGGATCAGGTATTTGCTTTTAAGAATATATGCGAGAAATACTTAGAAAAACAAATGGATTTGTATATAGCATTTATGGATCTGGAGAAGGCATATGATAGAGTTGATAGAGATGCTCTGTGGAAGGTATTAAGAATATATGGTGTGCGAGGCAAGTTGTTAGAAGCAGTGAAAAGTTTTTATCGAGGATGTAAGGAAGAGAGGAAAGTGATTGGTTCTCAGTGAATGTAGGTTTGCAGCAGGGGTGTGTGATGTCTCCATGGTTGTTTAATTTGTTTATGGATGGGGTTGTTAGGGAGGTGAATGCAAGAGTTTTGGAAAGAGGGGCAAGTATGCAGTCTGTTGTGGATGAGAGAGCTTGGGAAGTGAGTCAGTTGTTGTTCACTGATGATACAGCGCTGGTGGCTGATTCATGTGAGAAACTGCAGAAGCTGGTGACTGAGTTTGGTAAAGTGTGTGAAAGAAGAAATTTAAGAGTAAATGTGAATAAGAGCAAGGTTATTAGGTACAGTAGGGTTGAGGGTTAAGTCAATTGGGAGGTAAGTTTGAAGGGAGAAAAGCTGAAGGAAGTGAAGTGTTTTAGATATTTGGGAGTGGATCTGGCAGCAGATGGAACCATGGAAGCGGAAGTGAATCATAGGGTGAGGGAGGGGGCGAAAATTCTGGGAGCCTTGAAGAATGTTTGGAAGTCGAGAACATTATCTCAGAAAGCAAAAATGGGTATGTTTGAAGGAATAGTGGTTCCAACAATGTTGTATGGTTGCAAGGCGTGGGCTATGGATAGAGTTGTGTGCAGGAGGGTGGATGTGCTGGAAATGAGATGTTTGAGGACAATATGTGGTGTGAGGTGGTTTGATCGAGTAACTAATGTAAGGGTGAGAGAGATGTGTGGAAATAAAAAGAGTGTGGTTGAGAGAGCAGAAGAGGGTGTTTTGAAATGGTTTGGTCACATGGAGAGAATGAGTGGGGAAAGATTGACCAAGAGGATATATGTGTCAGAGGTGGAGGGAACGAGGAGAAGTGGGAGACCAAATTGGAGGTGGAAAGATGGAGTGAAAAAGATTTTGAGTGATCGGGGCCTGAACATGCAGGAGGGTGAAAGGCATGCAAGGAATAGAGTGAATTGGAACGATGTGGTATACCGGGGTCGACGTGCTGTCAATGGATTGAACCAGGGCATGTGAAGCGTCTGGGGTAAACCATGCAAAGTGTGTGGGGCCTGGATGTGGAAAGGGAGCTGTGGTTTCGGTGCATTATTATATGACAGCTAGAGACTGAGTGTGTACGAATGGGGCCTTTGGTGTTTTTCCTAGCGCTACCTCACTAACGCAGGAGACAGCGACAAAGCAAAATAAAAAAAATATATATATTATTTATATATATATATATATATATATATATATATATGTATTGGAAAGATGGAGTGAAAAAGATTTTGTGTGATCGGGGCCTGAACATGCAGGAGGATGAAAGGAGGGCAAGGAATAGAGTGAATTGGAGCGATGTGGTATACCGGGGTTGACGTGCTGTCAGTGGATTGAATCAAGGCATGTGAAGCGTCTGGGGTAAACCATGGAGGGCTGTGTAGGTATGTATATTTGCGTGTGTGGACGTATGTATATACATGTGTATGGGGGTGGGTTGGGCCATTTCTTTCGTCTGTTTCCATGCGCTACCTCGCAAACGCGGGATACAGTGACAAAAAAAAAAAAAAAAAAAAAAAAAAAAAAAATATATATATATATATATATATATATATATATATATATATATATATATATATATATATATATATATATATATATATATATATATAATTCCCTGGGGATAGGGGAGAAAGAATACTTCCCACGTATTCCCTGCGTGTCGTAGAAGGCGACTAAAAGGGGAGGGAGCGGGGGGCTGGAAATCCTCCCCTCTCATTTTTTTTAATTTTCCAAAAGAGGGAACAGAGAATTGGGCCAGGTGAGGGTATTCCCTCAAAGGCCCAGGCCTCTGTTCTTAACGCTACCTCGCTAATGCGGGAAATGGCAAATAGTTTGAAAAAAGATATATATATATATATATATATATATATATATATATATATATATATATCCCTGGGGATAGGGGATTAAGAATACTTCCCACGTATTCCCTGCGTGTCGTAGAAGGCGACTAAAAGGGGAGGGAGCGGGGGGCTGGAAATCCTCCCCTCTCGTTTTTTTTTTTTTTTTTTTTTTAAATTTTCCAAAAGAAGGAACAGAGGGGGGCCAGTTGAGGATATTCCAAAAAAGGCCCAGTCCTCTGTTCTTAGCGCTACCTCGCTAACGCGGGAAATGGCGAATAGTTTAAAAGAAGAAAGAAAGAATATATATATATATATATATATATATATATATATATATATATATATATATATATATATATATATATATATATATTTTATTTTTTTTTATTATACTTTGTCGCTGTCTCCCGCGTTTGCGAGGTAGCGCAAGGAAACAGACGAAAGAAATGGCCCAACCCCCCACCCATACACATGTATATACATACGTCCACACACGCAAATATACATACCTACACAGCTTTCCATGGTTTACCCCAGACGCTTCACATGCCCTGCTTCAATCCACTGACAGCACGTCAACCCCGGTATACCACATCGCTCCAATTCACTCTATTCCTTGCCCTCCTTTCACCCTCCTGCATGTTCAGGCCCCGATCACACAAAATCTTTTTCACTCCATCTTTCCACCTCCAATTTGGTCTCCCTCTTCTCCTTGTTCCCTCCACCTCCGACACATATATCCTCTTGGTCAATCTTTCCTCACTCATCCTCTCCATGTGCCCAAACCACTTCAAAACACCCTCTTCTGCTCTCTCAACCACGCTCTTTTTATTTCCACACATCTCTCTTACCCTTACGTTACTCACTCGATCAAACCACCTCACACCACGCATTGTCCTTAAACATCTCATTTCCAGCACATCCATCCTCCTGCGCACAACTCTATCCATAGCCCACGCCTCGCAACCATACAACATTGTTGGAACCACTATTCCTTCAAACATACCCATTTTTGCTTTCCGAGATAATGTTCTCGACTTCCACACATTCTTCAAGGCCCCCAGGATTTTCGCCCCCTCCCCCACCCTATGATCCACTTCCGCTTCCATGGTTCCATCCGCTGCCAGATCCACTCCCAGATATCTAAAACACTTCACTTCCTCCAGTTTTTCTCCATTCAAACTCACCTCCCAATTGACTTGACCCTCAACCCTACTGTACCTAATAACCTTGCTCTTATTCACATTTACTCTTAACTTTCTTCTTCCAAACACTTTTCCAAACTCAGTCACCAGCTTCTGCAGTTTCTCACATGAATCAGCCACCAGCGCTGTATCATCAGCGAACAACAACTGACTCACTT
This sequence comes from Panulirus ornatus, assembly GCF_036320965.1. NCBI lineage: Eukaryota > Metazoa > Arthropoda > Malacostraca > Decapoda > Palinuridae > Panulirus > Panulirus ornatus. The sequence continues at coordinate 91,109,463 of NC_092227.1, forward strand.
CCCAAGCTCTCTCATCCCCAACAGACTTCATACTTGCCCCTCTTTCCAAAACTCTTGCATTTACCTCCCTAACAACCCCATCCATAAACAAATTAAACAACCATGGAGACATCACACACCCCTGCCGCAAACCTACATTCACTGAGAACCAATCACTTTCCTCTCTTCCTACACGTACACATGCCTTACATCCTCGATAAAAACTTTTCACTGCTTCTAACAACTTTCCTCCCACACCATATATTCTTAATACCTTCCACAGAGCATCTCTATCAACTCTATCATATGCCTTCTCCAGATCCATAAATGCTACATACAAATCCATTTGCTTTTCTAAGTATTTCTCACATACATTCTTCAAAGCAAACACCTGATCCACACATCCTCTACCACTTCTGAAACCACACTGATCTTCCCCAATCTGATGCTCTGTACATGCCTTCACCCTCTCAATCAATACCCTCCCATATAATTTACCAGGAATACTCAACAAACTTATACCTCTGTAATTTGAGCACTCACTCTTATCCCCTTTGCCTTTGTACAATGGCACTATGCACGCATTCCGCCAATCCTCAGGCACCTCACCATGAGTCATACATACATTAAATAACCTTACCAACCAGTCAACAATACAGTCACCCCCTTTTTTTAATAAATTCCACTGCAATACCATCCAAACCTGCTGCCTTGCCGGCTTTCATCTTCCGCAAAGCTTTCACTACCTCTTCTCTGTTTACCAAATCATTTTCCCTAACCCTCGCACTTTGCACACCACCTCGACCAAAACACCCTATATCTACCACTCTATCATCAGACACATTCAACAAACCTTCAAAATACTCACTCCATCTCCTTCTCACATCACCACTACTTGTTATCACCTCCCCACTTGCGCCCTTCACCGAAGTTCCCATTTGCTCCCTTGTCTTACGCACTTTATTTACCTCCTTCCAGAACATCTTTTTATTCTCCCTAAAATTTAATGATACTCTCTCACCCCAACTCTCATTTGCCATTTTTTTCACCTCTTGCACCTTTCTCTTGACCTCCTGTCTTTCTTTTATACATCTCCCACTCAATTGCATTTTTTCCCTGCAAAAATCGTCCAAATGCCTCTCTCTTCTCTTTCACTAATACTCTTACTTCTTCATCCCACCAGTCACTACCCTTTCTAATCAACCCACCTCCCACTCTTCTCATGCCACAAGCATCTTTTGCGCAATCCATCACTGATTCCCTAAATACATCCCATTCCTCCCCCACTCCCCTTACTTCCATATATATATATATATATATGTATATGTGCCTGCCTCTTGCACAGGGGTCCCGGGTTCGATCCTGGCTGTTGGAGGTTTGTATGTTCTATGAAGGTGCGCGTTCATATGCACTTTATTCGTATATATATATATATATATATATATATATATATATATATATATATATATATATACATAAGAAATACTTTCCATTTATTCCTCATGTGTCATAGAAGGCGACTAAAGGGGATGGGAGCGAGGGGCCAGAAACCCTCCTCTCCTTGTATTTTAACTTTCTAAAAGGGGAAACAGAAGAAGGAGTCACGCAGGGAGTGCTCATCCTACTCGAAGGCTCAGATTGGGGTGTCTAAATGTGTGTTGATGTAACCAAGATGAGAAAAAAAGAGAGATAGGTAGTATGTTTGAGGAAAGGAACCTGGATGTTTTGGCTCTGACTGAAACAAAGCTCAAGGGTAAAGCGGAAGAGTGGTTTGGGAATGTTTTGGGAGTAAAGTCAGGGGTTGGTGAGAGGACAAGAGCAAGGGAAGGAGTAGCACTACTCCTGAAACAGGAGTGGTGGGAATATGTGATAGAATGTAAGAAAGTAAACTCTTGATTGATATAGATAAAACTGTAAGTGGATGGAGAGAGATGGGTGATTATTGGTGGGTGATCATGAGAGGAAAGTGTTTTAGGAGCAGCTGAGTGAGTGTGTTAGTAGTTTTGATGCACGAAACCGGGTTATAGTGATGGGTGATTTAAATGCAAAGGTGAGTAATGTGGCAGTTGAGGGAATAATTGGTGTACATAGGGTGTTCAGTGTTGTAAATGGAAATGGTGAAGAGCTTGTAGATTTGTGTGCTGAAAAAGGAATGGTGATTGGGAATACCTGGTTTAAAAAGAGAGATGTACATAAGTATATGTATGTAAGTAGAAGAGATGGCCAGAAAGCGTTATTGGATTATGTGTTAATTGACAGGTGTGCGAAAGAGAGACTTTTGGATGTTAATGTGCTGAGAGGTGCAACTGGAGTGCAAAATGGAAAAAGGTGAGAGCAAAGGATGTATGGGGAGTGGGGAAGGAATGGGATGTATTTAGGGAAGCAGTGACGGCTTGCGCAAAAGATGCTTGTGGCATGAGAAGCATGGGAGATGGGCAGATTAGAAAGGGTAGTGAGTGGTGGGATGAAGTAGTACGATTATTACTGAAGAAGAGAGAGGCATTTGGACGAGTTTTGCAGGGAAATAGTGCAAATGCCTGAGAGATGCATAAAAGGAAAAGGCAGGAGGTCAAGAGAAAGGTGCAAGAGGTGAAAAAGAGGGCAAATGAGAGTATCATTAGATTTTAGGGAGAAAAAATTATATAAAAGGTAAAGGGGATAAGAGTGAGTGCTCAAATTACAGAGGTATAAGTTTGTTGAGTATTCCTGGTAAATTATATGGGAGGGTATTGATTGAGAGGGTGAAGGCATGTACAGAGCATCAGATTGGGGAAGAGCAGTGTGGTTTCAGAAGTGGTAGAGGATGTGTGGATCAGGTGTTTGCTTTGAAGAATGTATGTGAGAAATACTTAGAAAAGCAAATGGATTTGTATGTAGCATTTATGGATCTGGAGAAGGCATATGATAGAGTTCATAGAGATGCTCTGTGGAAGGTACTAAGAATATATGGTGTGGGAGGCAAGTTATTAGAAGCAGTGAAAAGTTTTTATCGAGGATGTAAGGCATGTGTACATGTAGGAAGAGAGGAAAGTGATTGGTTCTCAGTGAATGTAGGTTTGCAACAGGGGTGTGTGATATCTCCATGGTTGTTTAATTTGTTTATGGATGGGGTTGTTAGGGAGGTGAATGCAAGAGTTTTGGAAAGAGGGGCAAGTATGCAGTCTGTTGGGGATGAGAGAGCTTGGGAAGTGAGTCAGTTGTTGTTCACTGATGATACAGTGCTGGTGGCTGATTCATGTGAGAAACTGCAGAACCTGGTGACTGAGTTTGGTAAAGTGTGTGAAAGAAGAAAGTTAAGAGTAAATGTGAATAAGAGCAAGGTTATTAGGTACTGTAGGGTTGAGGGTCAAGTCAATTGGGAGGTAAGTTTGAATGGAGAAAAACTGGAGGAAGTAAAGTGTTTTAGATATCTGGGAGTGGATCTGGCAGTGGATGGAACCTTGGAAGCGGAAGTGAATCATTGGGTGGGGGAGGGGGCGAAAATCCTGGGAGCCTTGAAGAATGTGTGGAAGTCGAGAACATTATCTCCAAAAGGAAAATTGGGTATGTTTGAAGGAATAGTAGTTCCAACAATGTTGTATGGTTGCGAGGCGTGGGCTATGGATAGAGTTGTGCGCAGGGGGGTGGATGTGCTGGAAATGAGATGTTTGAGGACAATATGTGTTGTGAGGTGGTTTGATCAAGTAAGTAATGTAAGGGTATGAGAGATGTGTGGAAATAAAAAGAGCGTGGTTGAGAGAGCAGAAGAGGGTGTTTTGAAATGGTTTGGGCACATGGAGACAATGAGCGAGGAAAGATTGACCAAGAGGATATATGTGTCGGAGGTGGAGGGAACGAGAAGTGGGAGACCAAACTGGAGGTGGAAAGATGGAGTGAAAAAGATTTTGTGTGATCGGGGCCTGAACATGCAGGAGGGTGAAAGGCGGGCAAGGAATAGAGTTAATTGGATCGATGTGGTATACCGGGGTCAACGTGCTATCAATGGATTGAATCAGGGCTTGTGAAGCGTCTGGGGTAAACCATGGAAAGTTCTGTGGGGCCTGGATGTGTCGAAACCATTTGAACACACCTTTTGCTCTCTCAACCACACTCTTTTTATTACCACACTTCCCTCTTACCCTTTCATTACTTACTCGATCAAACCACCTCACACCACACATTGTCCTCAATCATTTAATTTCCAACACATCCACCCTCCTCTGCACAACCCTATGTATAGCCCATGCCTCACAACCATATAACATTGTTGGAAGCACTATTCCTTCAAACATATCCATTTTTGCTCTCCAAGATAACGTTCTTACCTTCCACACATTTTTCAACACTCTCAGAACCTTCGCCCCCCTTTCCCACCCTGTGACTCACTTTCATTTCCATGGTTCCATTCGCTTCTAAGTCCACTCCCAGATATCTAAAACACTTCACTTTCTCCAATTTTTCTCCATTACACACCCTACCTCCCAGGTAACTTGCCCCTCAACCCTACTGAACCTAATAACCTTGCTCTTATTCACATTTACTCTCAACTTTCTTCTTTCACAAACTCTACCAAACTCAGTCACCAACCTCTGCAGTTTCTTATCCGAATCAGACACCAGCGCTGTATCATCAGTGAACAACAACCGACTCACTTCCCCAGCCATCTCACCACAACAGTCTGCATACTTGCTCCTCTCTCCAAAATTCTTGCATTCACATCCCATTCATACACAAGTTAAACAATCATGGAGACATCACGCACCCCTACCACAAACAAAACATTCACTGGGAACTAATCACTTTCCACTCTTCCTACTCGTACACATGCCTTAAGTCATTGGTAGAAACTTTTCACTGCTTCTAGCAACTTACCTCCCACACCATATACTCTTAAAAACCTTCCACAATGCATCTTCATCAACCCTATCATATGCCTCCTCCAGATCCAAAAAATGCTACATATAAATCCATTTGCTTTTCTAAGTATTTCTCACATACATTCTTCAAAGCAAACACCTGATCCACACATCCTCTACCACTTCTGGAACCACACTGCTCTTCCCCAATCTGATGCTCTGTACATGCCTTCATCCTCTCAATCAATGCCCTCCCATATAATTTCCCAGGAATACTCAACAAACTTATGCCTATGTAATTTGAACACTCACCTTTATCCCCTTTGCCTTTGTACAATGGCACTATGCATGCATTTTGCCGATCCCCAGGCACTTCATCATGATCCATATAAACACTGAATATCCTTACCAACCAATCAACAACACAGTCACCCCCATTCTTAATCAATTCCACAGCAATACCATCCAAACCCACCACCTTGCTGACTTTCACCTTACGCAAAGCTTTCATACCTCTTCTCTGTTTACCAAACCATTCTCCCTGACCCTCTCACTTCAAACACCACCTTGACCAAAACACCCAAGTCTGCTACTCTATTGTCAAACACATTTAACTAGCCTTCAAAATACTCACTCCTTCTCCTTCTCAATTCATCACTACCTGTTATTACCTCCCCATTTGCCCCCTTCACTGATGTTACCACTTGTTGGGAATTTTATCACCTCTTCCAATCTTTCTCCATTCATATCCAAAGCACAATTTAGTACACTTTCTTCTTTCACCATATATGGTTTTACAATATCTAAACTTTCACTTTTGCAACTCAAACACAATTACTTTACTTATAACTTCATATACCTTCAATCATCTAAGTTTACACATTATAAAACACACTTAAAACCTTCTGCAACTCCTCTTCACTCACAACAAAAAACCCAGTATCATCCACAAACAGAATTGCCACTAGCTGTCATATCTCACCACCATCTCTGCATTCCCTCCCCTTGGTTTGGTTTTCACATCTTATCACTCTCTCTCTCTCTCTCTCTCTCTCTCTCTCTCTCTCTCTCTCTCTATATATATATATATATATATATATATATATATATATATATATATATATTGTAAGCCACAGTGACATTACACAGCCCTGCCTCACACCCATAAGCATACCAAAGTTTTGCTCAACTCTCCATCCACTCTTACACATACATTCACACCTCTATAGTAAGTTTTCACACCATCCAACAATTGTCGCCTATATATCCTCAATACATCCCATAAAGCATTCCATTCGATTCTGTCATGCTTTCTCCAGATCCATAAAAGCTGCATATAACTGCTTACCTTTCACTGAATACTTTTCTAGAGTCATCTTTTCCACAAAATCTGCTCCACCTATCCCCTACCTTTTCTAAAAACCCCTTGCTCCTCACATATTCTGCATGCAGTCACTTCCATCACTCTATCAATACACTTACATACACTTTTGCTGGGATACTTAACATTCTTATTCACCTACATGTAATACATACATCCTTAGCACCTTTTCCTCTGAATAAAAGACAATAATAGCTTTAACCCAATTCTCAGGCACAACCTTCTTTTTCCAAGCTAAATTACATATCAAATGCATCCACTCTATCACACTATCTCAACACTTCAGCATTTCAGCTGTAATCTCATACACTCCAAGTGCCTTTCCTACCTAAAGCTTTATTATCACCCTTCTTACCTCCCTTTTTCCTATTGGCCTTTGCACTTGTATCCTCTACCTTCCATTCTCCATACCCATGCAGGTAACAACTGATGCCTCCCCTTCCTACATGTTCAACTGTTTTTCAAAATATTCTTTCCATCTTCATGTCACTTCCTCCTTTTGATTCAGCAATTTCCACTCTTGCATGCACCTCTTTCCTTTTCCACACCCACACAATATTAGTTCTTATTTTCCCAGAACTTTTTACTCAACTTTCTCCAAAAATCTTCATCTACTCTTTCTTTGCTTTCTTATATCAGCTTTTTAACATTCTGCTTACACATTTCACATTCTTCCTTCCTCCTTTGCTGAATTTCCATGGGTACATTTGTTTTGAGCAATTTACCATACACCTTTTTCTTCTCTACCATGGCATTTTTAATCTCTTCTGTTCACCATACACTGTCCTTTCCATCCCTACATCTCACAACTTTGTATCCAAATACTAATTCTACAGCCTTCTCTAGTATTTTTTTATGCATTTTGAACACCTTATTCACACATGACTGCATCCCTACATTCACTGCACTTCTATCTAAACTTTATCTTTTCTTGAATATCATTATTATATCAGCAAACTTCCATCCCTTTAGAACTTCCCCAAAGCTAGTGATTCATAGAGAAGAGAAGTCAAGGGTTTACCTCATTTCATTGCTTCTTTCATTGTCCTTGGATGAAACTTATCTGGGCCTGCCATCTCGTTTACTTTCATCCAATTTCCCGCTCAAGGTATATCCTCAATCCTTACGTTGATATCACTATCATTATCATCACCATACTTAATCGCTGTTTCCCGCATCAGTAAGGTAGTGCCAGGAAACATATTAAGAATGGCCCATCCCCTCATATACACAAATATATACAAAAACACCCATACACACATAAACATAAACAAATCAACGAATACACATATGCATACATATTTTTTTTCATACTATTTGCGGGGAGCGGGGGGCCGGAAATCCTCCCCTCCTTGTATTAACTTTCTAAAATGGGAAACAGAAGAAGGAGTCACGCGGGGAGTGATCATCCTCCTCGAAGGCTCAGAGTGGGGTGCCTAAATGTGTGTGGATGTAACCAAGATGTGAAAAAAGGAGAGATAGGTAGTATGTTTGAGGAAAGGAACCTGGATGTTTTGGCTCTGAGTGAAACGAAGCTCAAGGGTAAAGGGGAAGAGTGGTTTGGAAATGTCTGGGGAGTGAAGTCAGGGGTTAGTGAGAGGACAAGAGCAAGGGAAGGAGTAGCAATACTCCTGAAACAGGAGTTGTGGGAGTATGTGATAGAATGTAAGAAAGTAAATTCTCGATTAATATGGGTAAAATTGAAAGTTGAAGGAGAGAGGTGGGTGATTATTGGTGCATATGCACCTGGGCATGAGAAGAAAGATCATGAGAGGCAAGTGTTTTGGGAGCAGCTAAATGAGTGTGTTAGCGGTTTTGATGCACGAGACCGGGTTATAGTGATGGGTGATTTGAATGCAAAGGTGAGTAATGTGGCAGTTGAGGGAATAATTGGTATGCATGGGGTGTTCAGTGTTGTAAATGGAAATGGTGAAGAGCTTGTAGATTTATGTGCTGAAAAAGGACTGATGATTGGGAATACCTGGTTTAAAAAGCGAGATATACATAAGTATACTTATGTAAGTAGGAGAGATGGCCAGAGAGCGTTATTGGATTACGTGTTAATTTGACAGGCGTGCGAAAGAGAGACTTTTGGATGTTAATGTGCTGAGAGGTGCAACTGGAGGGATGTCTGATCATTATCTTGTGGAGGCTAAGGTGAAGATTTGTATGGGTTTTCAGAAAAGAGGAGTGAATGTTGGGGTGAAGAAGGTGGTGAGAGTAAGTGAGCTTGGGAAGGAGACCTGTGTGGGGAAGTACCAGGAGAGACTGTGTACAGAATGGAAAAAGGTGAGAACAATGGAAGTAAGGGGAGTCGGGGAGGAATGGGATGTATTTAGGGAATCAGTGATGGATTGCGCAAAAGATGCTTGTGGCATGAGAAGAGTGGGAGGTGGGCTGTTTAGAAAGGGTAGTGTGTGGTGGGATGAAGAAGTAAGAGTATTAGTGAAAGAGAAGAGAGAGGCATTTGGACGATTTTTGCAGGGAAAAAATGCAATTGAGTGGGAGAAGTATAAAAGAAAGAGACAGGAGGTCAAGAGAAAGGTGCAAGAGGTGAAAAAAAGGGCAAATGAGAGTTGGGGTGAGAGACTATCAGTAAATTTCAGGGAGAATAAAAAGATGTTCTGGAAGGAGGTAAATAGGGTGCGTAAGACAAGGGAGCAAATGGGAACTTCAGTGAAGGGCGTAAATGGGGAGGTGATAACAAGTAGCGGTGATGTGAGAAGGAGATGGAATGAGTATTTTGAAGGTTTGTTGAATGTGTCTGATGACAGAGTGGCAGATATAGGGTGTTTTGGTCGAGGTGGTGTGCAAAGTGAGAGGGTTAGGGAAAATGATTTGGTAAACAGAGAAGAGGTAGTAAAAGCTTTGCGGAAGATGAAAGCCGGCAAGGCAGCAGGTTTGGATGGTATTGCAGTGGAATTTATTAAGAAAGGGGGTGACTGTATTGTTGACTGGTTGGTAAGGTTATTTAATGTATGTATGACTCATGGTGAGGTGCCTGAGGATTGGCGGAATGCGTGCATAGTGCCATTGTACAAAGGCAAAGGGGATAAGAGTGAGTGCTCAAATTACAGAGGTATAAGTTTGTTGAGTATTCCTGGTAAATTATATGGGAGGGTATTGATTGAGAGGGTGAAGGCATGTACAGAGCATCAGATTGGGGAAGAGCAGTGCGGTTTCAGAAGTGGTAGAGGATGTGTGGATCAGGTGTTTGCTTTGAAGAATGTATGTGAGAAATACTTAGAAAAGCAAATGGATTTGTATGTAGCATTTATGGATCTGGAGAAGGCATATGATAGAGTTGATAGAGATGCTCTGTGGAAGGTATTAAGAATATATGGTGTGGGAGGCAAGTTGTTAGAAGCAGTGAAAAGTTTTTATCGAGGATGTAAGGCATGTGTACGTGTAGGAAGAGAGGAAAGTGATTGGTTCTCAGTGAATGTAGGTTTGCGGCAGGGGTGTGTGATGTCTCCATGGTTGTTTAATTTGTTTATGGATGGGGTTGTAAAGGAGGTAAATGCAAGAGTCCTGGAAAGAGGGGCAAGTATGAAGTCTGTTGGGGATGAGAGAGCTTGGGAAGTGAGTCAATTGTTGTTCGCTGATGATACAGCGCTGGTGGCTGATTCATGTGAGAAACTGCAGAAGCTGGTGACTGAGTTTGGTAAAGTGTGTGGAAGAAGAAAGTTGAGAGTAAATGTGAATAAGAGCAAGGTTATTAGGTACAGTAGGGGTGAGGGTCAAGTCAATTGGGAGGTGAGTTTGAATGGAGAAAAACTGGAGGAAGTGAAGTGTTTTAGATATCTGGGAGTGGATCTGTCAGCGGATGGAACCATGGAAGCGGAAGTGGATCATAGGGTGGGGGAGGGGGCGAAAATTTTGGGAGCCTTGAAAAATGTGTGGAAGTCGAGAACAGTATCTCGGAAAGCAAAAATGGGTATGTTTGAGGGAATAGTGGTTCCAACAATGCTGTATGGTTGCGAGGCGTGGGCTATGGATAGAGATGTGCGCAGGAGGATGGATGTGCTGGAAATGAGATGTTTGAGGACAATGTGTGGTGTGAGGTGGTTTGATCGAGTAAGTAACGTAAGGGTAAGAGAGATGTGTGGAAATAAAAAGAGCGTGGTTGAGAGAGCAGAAGAGGGTGTTTTGAAATGGTTTGGGCACATGGAGAGAATGAGTGAGGAGAGATTGACCAAGAGGATATATGTGTCGGAGGTGGAGGGAACGAGGAGAAGAGGGAGACCAAATTGGAGGTGGAAAGATGGAGTGAAAAAGATTTTGTGTGATCGGGGCCTGAACATGCAGGAGGGTGAAAGGAGGGCAAGAAATAGAGTGAATTGGAGTCATGTGGTATACAGGGGTTGACGTGCTGTCAGTGGATTGAAGCAAGGCATGTGAAGCGTCTGGGGTAAACCATGAAAAGCTGTGTAGGTATGTATATTTGCGTGTGTGGACGTGTGTATGTACATGTGTATGGGGGGGGGGGTTGGGCCATTTCTTTCGTCTGTTTCCTTGCGCTACCTCGCAAACGCGGGAGACAGCGACAAAGTATAAAAAAAAAAAAAAAAAAAAAAAAAAAAAACTATTTGCCATTTCCCACATTAGTGAGGTAGCGTTAAGAACAGAGGACTGAGCCTTTGAGGGAATATCCTCACTTGACCCCCTTCTCTGTTTCTCTTTTGGAAATTAAAAAATGAGAGGGGAGGATTTCCAGCCTCCCACTCCTTTTAGTCACCTTCTACGACACGCAGGGAATACCTGGGAAGTATTCTTTCTCCCCTATCCCCAGGGATAATACATACATATACATACATACATATACATATACATATACATACATACGCTACCTCGCAAACGCGGGAGACAGCGGCAAAAAAAAAAAAAAAACATACACAAATATATACATATATACATATGTACATATTCATACTAACTTGCCTTCATCCATTCCTGGCGCTACCCCGCCAAACAGGAAACAGCGTTGCTACTCTCCCTGCTTCAGCAAGGTAGCACCAGGAAAACAGAAAAAAAAGGCCACATTCGTTCACACTCGGTCTCTGTCATGTGTAATGCACCAAAACCACAGCTCCCTTTCCATATCCAGGCCCCACAGACCATTCCATGATTTACCTCAAACGTTTCACATGCCCTGGTTCAGTCCATTGACAGCACGTTGACTGCAGTATACCACACAATTCACTCTATTCCTTGCATGCCTCTCACCTTCTTGTATGTGCAGGCCCCGATCATTCAAAATCTTTTTCACTCCATCCTTCCACCTCTAATGTGGTCTCCTGCTTCTCCTTGTTCCCTCCACCTCTAACACCTATATCCTCTTTGTCAATCTTTCCTTACTCATTCTCTCCATATGTCCAAACAATTTCACACACCCTATTCTGCTCTCTCAACCACACTCTTTATTTCCACACATCTCTTACCCTTTCATTACTTACTCAATCTAACCACCTCACCCTGCATATCATCCTCAAACATTTCATTTCCAACACATTCACCCTCCTCCACACAACCCTACCTATAGCCCATGCCTCGCAACTATATAACATTGTTGGAACTACCATTCCTTCAAACATACCCATTTTTGCTCTCCAAATTAACGTTCTCTCCTTCCACACATTCTTCATTGCTCCCAGAACCTTCGCCCCCTCTCCCACCCTGCGACTCGCTTTTGCTTCCATGGTTCTATTTGCTGTTAAGTCCACTTCCAGACATCTAAAACACTTCACTTCCTCCAATTTTTCTCAATTCAAACTTACATCCCAACTATCTTGTCTCTCAACCCTACTGAACCTAATAACCTTGCTCTCATTCATATTTACTCTCAACTTTCTCCTTTCAAACACTTTTCCCAACTCAGTCACCAACTTCTGCAGTTTCTCACTCAAATCAGTGACTAGAAATGTATCAGTGGCAAAAAACAACTGACCCACTTCCCAGGCATGCTCGCCCCTCTCTCCATATACTTTCCATTTTGAGCAATGGAACTGAATTAGGAACATGAGTTGTGTCTTTGTTAATACAGATAAAAAAATAAGAATCTTTGCCAGGACTTCATCATACTGAACCATCTAACTATATTCCACAATCAGTGAACCAAATGACAGGGTAATGACTCTACTATAACCATAAACCTACTTAAGAAATATTTTGCTATTTTTAGCAATATATGTTTCATACTGGATGGAACCATGGAAGCAGAAGTGAGTCACAGGGTGAGGGAGAGGGCAAAGGTTCTGGGAGCGTTGAAGAATGTAAGGAAGGCGAGAATATTTTCCCAGAGAGCAAAAATGGGTATGTTTGAAGGAACAGTGGTTCCAACAATGTTATATGGCTGTGAGGCATCATGGGCTATAGATAGGGTTGTGCAGAGGAGGGTGGATGTGTTGGAAATGAGATGTTTGAGGACAATATGTGGTGTGAGGTGGTTTGATCGAGTAAGTAAGGGAAGGGTAAGAGAGATGTGTGGTAATAAAAAGAGTGTGGTTGAGAGAGCAGAAGAGGGTGTATTGAAATAGTTAAGTCAAAGGGAGAGAATAAGTGAGAAAAGATTGACAAAGAGGATATATGTCTCAGACGTGGAGGGAACGAGAAGTGGGAGGCCAAATTGGAGGTGGAAGGATGGAGTGAAAAAGATTTTGAGCGATCGAGGCCTGAACATACACGAGGGTGAAAGGTGTGCAAGGAATAGAGTGAATTGGAACGATGTGGTATACCAGGGTGGAAGTGCAGTCACTGGATTGAACCAGGGCACGTGAAGTGTCTGGAGTAAACCATGGAAAGTTTTGTGGGGCCTGGATGTGGAAAGGGAGCTGTGGTTTTGGTGCATTACATATGACAGCTAGAGACTGAGTGTGAATGAATGTGGCCTTTGTTGTCTTTTCCTAGTGTGTGTATATGTATGTATAGATATGTATATGTGCGTGTGTGGGAGTTTATGTATATACATGTGTATGTGGGTGGGTTGGGCCATTCTTTCATCTGTTTCCTTGCGCTACCTCGCTAATGTGGGAGACAGCAACAAAGTATAATATAAAATATAATATAAGGTTTCATACTGAGGCTCAGTTTGATGTATAAGTTTCTTAGTTTCTCTACACATATTACATGATTTACTCTATCATGCTGGTCATTGCTATCATTCTTTTGTGCTACATTCTTAAACAACAGGCGCTTCTTTCATCATCATTCCACCTTTTCAGAAACAGACTGCCCATTACACACTGGCAAGTGTATTCCCTCCAGTATTTCCCATTGTTGCACACTCATCTATACTACAGTGTGACATATTGTTCATATTGTTATAATACCTGGGTGATGCTGTATAAATTCCAGTACTGCACACAATGATGACGCTCTATCTGTTGCAGTGTATTCTGCTCGTCGATGTACATTAGCTCCTCCTCTCTCAGCACATTCTGCTATCTTGTCATCATCTGTACTAACCCATATACTGCTAAAACCTGAAAAGTCAATTCAATCAAGAAACAAAACTTTGTCTACCCTTAAAATCTTTTTATCAAAGAAATCTATTTCTGCGGTAGCAAGTCTACCTTAGGGAGCTGGACACCCCTACCCTTCTTGCAAGTATACAGAGTTGAAACCAAGGCCACAGTTCTGAAAACATTCCTATCTAAGGGCTCATACAGCTTTCAAAGAAAGTGTGTGATTCTTGGCATGCAAGATGATATGGATGGTTAGGTTAGAGGTTATACTGCCAATAAAGTAAGAGTGGTTTAAAAAGATGTTTGACTATGTCGGTGCAAGAACATTAGTAATGAAACTCAAGCATGAGTTTTATTATGTATATAAAGGTCCTTTATGTGCCATGTGATGATAAAGAAAAAGGGGTTGAAGATACCTACTGCAGAGAACTTCAAAGAGCAATAAAGGATGCAGGTCCTAGGCAACAGAGGATTCAGATCCTGGGCAACAGAGGATGTAGATCTCAGCAACAGAGGATGCAGATCCTGGGCAATAAAGGATACAGATCCCGGGCAATAGAGGATACAGATCCTGGGTAACAGAGGATACTGATCCCACCTATACAGGATGAAGATCCTGGGCAATACAGGATGCAGATCCTGACAAGAAATTGTGTGAGAGTTAACCTGAATAAGATGGATGGGAGATACAGCAGAGGAGGAAGTGATAGGTGGGTATGGGTTCTTGGGTGTATATGACAATGGTGAAAGAATATTTGGGCTGCATATGAGAAGGCAATGATGCATCTTAAACACAAAAATGTTTGCCAATAGACATGGTACATGAACATGGTAGATGAGGTAGATAAGTGCAAGATTAACATGTTTCTAGAAAGAAGAACCATAATAAGTACTTTGCATGATATGCAGCATAGGTTAGGGTTTGTCTGACCATATGGTAGTATGTAATATGTAGGTTAGCCTTTCACTTAAAATGGTATAGCACTAGAAAGCAGAATTAAAAAACAAGGAATATAAAACCATAAGAACTTTCAATGAAAAACTTAGAGGATCTGAAAATGTAAGAGTTAAGGTTGAAATGATAGTGAAGAAGTTTAAGAATGCCTTATCAGAGGCTGGAATGTCTGCATCCCTGCATCTGCAGGTCGTGGAAAGAAAAGTACAGCATGGTGGAATGACAGATTAAGCACGTGCACCACAGAGCTTGAAAAGAACTGGAACCTGCAAGAAAACAGAATTGAAAGGAGGGTGAAGAGTGTAAAACATAAAATCCTGAGTAAAGTTAAAAGAATGGTGTATTGAACAAGAGGAAAGCAAATGAGAATCACAGGAGAAAGATGAGAGTTTGAAGGTGAACAAGAAACTATTCTGAAAGAAATAAAAGACGAGAGGTATGTGTAAGGAATACCACCCTTCAAGAGCCTATGATGAGATTTTTGCCAGTCAGCAGGGACAGTGCACAGCATTCACTGAATCTATTGATTGACTAACCATATTTTTTCTCAACTTCCAAACACATTGAAAAACTGTCAATCTTGAGCTCATCTGGATCTGTTCTGAATCACTCATTATGATTTTTTCAATGTTTTTGCATTTTCCCTATATACATATCTTATTTCACCTAGCAGAACAATAAATATATTTTTCATCATTCTAACTGGGCTCCTTAAATTTTTGTTTGATACCTGGGTATATCAAATAGTCAAGAGAAACTGCTTAAAGGTCTGTAGGGCTTAGGAGTGGATAGGGTATCCTCATCTCTGTGCATTATACATGAAACCTCGAGAGTGGAAGTGAGCAAATTAGGCCATCCTTCATCTGTTCCTGGCACCACCTTACTAAGAGGAAACTTCAAATATGTATGAAAGAAATATGCATGACCTCCCTGGTATGTTCCAAGGTTTTAATTCACACTTAATCACTCTGAGAGAATAACAGTGTGAGGCAGGTCTATGTGATGTCACTGTGGTTATTTTAATTATTATTATTATTTTTATTATTATACTTTGTTGCTGTCTCCCGCGTTTGCGAGGTAGCGCAAGGAAACAGATGAAAGAAATGGCCCAAACCCCCCCCATACACATGTATATACATACGTCCACACACGCAAATATACATACCTACACAGCTTTCCATGGTTTACCCCAGACGCTTCACATGCCTTGCTTCAATCCACTGACAGCACGTCAACCCCGGTATACCACATCGCTCCAATTCACTCTATTCCTTGCCCTCCTTTCACCCTCCTGCATGTTCAGGCCCCGATCACACAAAATCTTTTTCACTCCATCTTTCCACCTCCAATTTGGTCTCCCTCTTTTCCTTGTTCCCTCCACCTCCGACACATATATCCTCTTGGTCAATCTTTCCTCACTCATCCTCTCCATGTGCCCAAACCACTTCAAAACACCCTCTTCTGCTCTCTCAACCACGTTCTTTTTATTTCCACACATCTCTCTTACCCTTACGTTACTCACTCGATCAAACCACCTCACACCACACATTGTCCTCAAACATCTCATTTCCAGCACATCCATCCTCCTGCGCACAACTCTATCCATAGCCCACGCCTCGCAACCATACAACATCGTTGGAACCACTATTCCTTCAAACATACCCATTTTTGCTTTCCGAGATAATGTTCTCGACTTCCACACATTCTTCAAGGCCCCCAGGATTTTCGCCCCCTCCCCCACCCTATGATCCACTTCCGCTTCCATGGTTCCATCCGCTGCCAGATCCACTCCCAGATATCTAAAACACTTCACTTCCTCCAGTTTTTCTCCATTCAAACTCACCTCCCAATTGACTTGACCCTCAACCCTACTGTACCTAATAACCTTGCTCTTATTCACATTTACTCTTAACTTTCTTCTTCCACACACTTTTCCAAACTCAGTCACCAGCTTCTGCAGTTTCTCACATGAATCAGCCACCAGCGCTGTATCATCAGCGAACAACAACTGACTCACTTCCCAAGCTCTCTCATCCCCAACAGACTTCATACTTGCCCCTCTTCCAAAACTCTTGCATTTACCTCCCTAACAACCCCATCCATAAACAAATTAAACAACCATGGAGACATCACACACCCCTGCCGCAAACCTACATTCACTGAGAACCAATCACTTTCCTCTCTTCCTACATGTACACATGCCTTACATCCTCGATAAAAACTTTTCACTGCTTCTAACAACTTTCCTTCCACACCATATATTCTTAATACCTTCCACAGAGCATCTCTATCAACTCTATCATATGCCTTCTCCAGATCCATAAATGCTACATACAAATCCATTTGCTTTTCTAAGTATTTCTCACATACATTCTTCAAAGCAAACACCTGATCCACACATCCTCTACCACTTCTGAAACCACACTGCTCTTCCCCAATCTGATGCTCTGTACATGCCTTCACCCTCTCAATCAATACCCTCCCATATAATTTACCAGGAATACTCAACAAACTTATACCTCTGTAATTTGAGCACTCACTCTTATCCCCTTTGCCTTTGTACAATGGCACTATGCACGCATTCCGCCAATCCTCAGGCACCTCACCATGAGTCATACATACATTAAATAACCTTACCAACCAGTCAACAATACAGTCACCCCCTTTTTTAATAAATTCCACTGCAATACCATCCAAACCTGCTGCCTTGCCGGCTTTCATCTTCCGCAAAGCTTTTACTACCTCTTCTCTGTTTACCAAATCATTTTCCCTAACCCTCTCACTTTGCACACCACCTCGACCAAAACACCCTATATCTGCCACTCTATCATCAAACACATTCAACAAACCTTCAAAATACTCACTCCATCTCCTTCTCACATCACCACTACTTGTTATAACCTCCCCATTTGCGCCCTTCACTGAAGTTCCCATTTGCTCCCTTGTCTTACGCACTTTATTTACCTCTTTCCAGAACATCTTTTTATTCTCCCTAAAATTTAATGATACTCTCTCACCCCAACTCTCATTTGCCCTTTTTTTCACCTCTTGCACCTTTCTCTTGACCTCCTGTCTCTTTCTTTTGTACATCTTCCACTCAATTGCATTTTTTCCCTGCAAAAATCGTCCAAATGCCTCTCTCTTCTCTTTCACTAATACTCTTACTTCTTCATCCCACCACTCACTACCCTTTCTAATCAACCCACCTCCCACTCTTCTCATGCCACAAGCATCTTTTGCGCAATCCATCACTGATTCCCTAAATACATCCCATTCCTCCCCCACTCCCCTTACTTCCATTGTTCTCACCTTTTTCCATTCTGTACTCAGTCTCTCCTGTTCTTCCTCACACAGGTCTCCTTCCCAAGCTCACTTACTCTCACCACCCTCTTCACCCCAACATTCACTCTTCTTTTCTGAAAACCCATACAAATCTTTACCTTAGCCTCCACAAGATAATGATCAGTCATCCCTCCAGTTGCACCTCTCAGCACATTAACATCTAAAAGTCTCTCTTTCGCACGCCTGTCAATTAACACGTAATCCAATAACGCTCTCTGGCCATCTCTCCTACTTACATAAGTATACTTATGTATATCTCGCTTTTTAAACCAGGTATTCCCAATCATCAGTCCTTTTTCAGCACATAAATCTACAAGCTCTTCACCATTTCCATTTACAACACTGAACACCCCATGTATACCAATTATTCCCTCAACTGCCACATTACTCACCTTTGCATTCAAATCACCCATCACTATAACCCAGTCTCGTGCATCAAAACGACTAACACACTCATTCAGCTGCTCCCAAAACACTTGCCTCTCATGATCTTTCTTCTCATGCCCAGGTGCATATGCACCAATAATCACCCACCTCTCTCCATCAACTTTCAGTTTTACCCATATTAATCGAGAATTTACTTTCTTACATTCTATCACATACTCCCACAACTCCTGTTTCAGGAGTATTGCTACTCCTTCCCTTGCTCTTGTCCTCTTACTAACCCCTGACTTTACTCCCCAGACATTCCCAAACCACTCTTCCCCTTTACCCTTGAGCTTCATTTCACTCAGAGCCATATAAATATATATATATAACCCTCCCCTCCTTGTATTTTAACTTTCTAAAAGGGGAAACAGAAGAAGGAGTCACGCGAGGAGTGATCATCCTCCTCGAAGGCTCAGATTGGGGTGTCTAAATGTGTGTGGATGTAACCAAGATGAGAAAAAAGGAGAGATAGGTAGTATGTTTGAGGAAAGGAACCTGGATGTTTTGTCTCTGAGTGAAACGAAGCTAAAGGATAAAGGGGAAGAGTGGTTTGGGAATGTCTTGGGAGTAAAGTCAGGGGTTAGTGAGAGGACAAGAGCAAGGGAAGGAGTAGCACTACTCCTGAATCAGGAGTTGTGGGAGTATGTGATAGAGTGTAAGAAAGTAAATTCTAGATTGATATGGGTGAAACTGAAAGTTGATGGAGAGAGATGGGTCATTAATGGTGCATATGCACCTGGGCATGAGAAGAAAGATCATGAGAGGCAAGTGTTTTGGGAGCAGCTGAATGAGTGTGTTAGTGGTTTTGATGTACAAGACCAGGTTATAGTGATGGGTGATTTGAATGCAAAGGTGAGTAATGTGGCAGTTGAGGGAATAATTGGTATACATGGAGTGTTCAGTGTTGTAAATGGAAATGGTGAAGAGCTTGTAGACTTATGTGCTGAAAAAGGACTGGTGATTGGGAATACCTGGTTTAAAAAGCGAGATATACATAAGTATACGTATGTGAGTAGGAGAGATGGCCAGAGAGCATTACTGGATTACGTGTTAATTGATAGATGCACGAAAGAGAGACTTTTGGGTGTTAATGTGCTGAGAGGTGCAACTGGAGGGATGTCTGATCATTATCGTGTGGAAGCAAAGGTGAAGATTTGTGGGGGTTTTCAGAAAAGAAGAGAGAATGTTGGGGTGAAGAGAGTGGTGAGAGTAAGTGAGCTTGGGAAGGAGATTTGTGTGAGGAAGTACCAGGAGAGACTGAGTACAGAATGGAAAAAGGTGAGAACAAAGGAGGTAAGGGGAGTGGGGGAGGAATGGGATGTATTTAGGGAATCAGTGATGGCTTGCGCAAAAGATGCTTGTGGCATGAGAAGCGTGGGAGGTGGGTTGATTAGAAAAGGTAGTGAGTGGTGGGATGAAGAAGTACGATTATTAGTGAAAGAGAAGAGAGAGGCATTTGAATAATTTTTGCAGGGAAAAAATGCAAATGAGTGGGAGAGGTATAAAAGAAAGAGGCAGGAGGTCAAGAGAAAGGTGCAAGAGGTGAAAAAGAGGGCAAATGAGAGTTGGGGTGAGAGAGTATCATTAAATTTCAGGGAGAATAAAAAGATGTTTTGGAAGGAGGTAAATAAAGTGCGTAAGACAAGGGAGCAAATGGGAACTTCAGTGAAGGGGGCTAATGGGGAGGTGATAACAAGTAGTGGTGATGTGAGAAGGAGATGGAGTGAGTATTTCGAAGGTTTGTTGAATGTGTTTGATGATAGAGTGGCAGATATAGGGTGTCTTGGTCGAGGTGGTGTGCAAAGTGAGAGGGTTAGGGAAAATGATTTGGTAAATAGAGAAGAGGTAGTAAAAGCTTTATGGAAGATGAAAGCCGGCAAGGCAGCAGGTTTGGATGGCATTGCTGTGGAATTTATTAAAAAAGGGGGTAACTGTATTGTTGACTGGTTGGTAAGGTTACTTAATGTATGTATGATTCATGGTGAGGTGCCTGAGGATTGGCGGAATGCTTGCATAGTGCCATTGTACAAAGGGAAAGGGGATAAGAGTGAGTGCTCAAATTACAGAGGTATAAGTTTGTTGAGTATTCCTGGTAAATTATATGGGAGGGTATTGATTGAGAGCGTGAAGACATGTACAGATCATCAGATTGGGGAAGAGCAGTGTGGTTTCAGAAGTGGTAGAGGATGTGTGGATCAGGTGTTTGCTTTGAAGAATGTATGTGAGAAATACTTAGAAAAACAAATGGATCTGTATGTAGCATTTATGGATCTGGAGAAGGCATATGATAGAGTTCATAGAGATGCTCTGTGGAAGGTATTAAGAATATATGGTGTGGGAGGCAAGTTGTTAGAAGCAGTGAAAAGTTTTTATCGAGGATGTAAGGCATGTGTACGTGTAGGAAGAGAGGAAAGTGATTGGTTCTCAGTGAATGTGGGTTAGCGGCAGGGGTGTGTGATGTCTCCATGGTTGTTTAATTTGTTTATGGATGGGGTTGTTAGGGAGGTGAATGCAAGAGTTTTGGAAAGAGGGGCAAGTATACGGTCTATTGTGGATGAGAGAGCTTGGGAAGTGAGTCAGTTGTTGTTCGCTGATGATACAGCGCTGGTGGCTGATTCATGTAAGAAACTGCAGAAACTGGTGACTGAGTTTGGTAAAGTGTGTGAAAGAAGAAAGTTAAGAGTAAATGTGAATAAGAGCAAGGTTATTAGGTACAGTAGGGTTGAGGGTCAAGTCAATTGGGAGGTAAGTTTGAATGGAGAAAAGCTGGAGGAAGTGAAGTGTTTTAGATATCTGGGAGTGGATCTGGCAGCGGATGGAACCATGGAAGCAGAAGTGAATCATAGGGTGGGGGAGGGGGCGAAAATTCTGAAAGCCTTGAGGAATGTTTGGAAGTCGAGAACATTATCTCAGAAAGCAAAAATGGGTATGTTTGAAGGAATAGTGGTTCCAACAATGTTGTATGGTTGCGAGGCGTGGGCTATGGATAGAGGTTTGCGCAGGATGGTGGATGTGCTGGAAATGAGATGTTTGAGGACAATATGTGGTGTGAGGTTGTTTGATCGAGTAAGTAATGTAAGGGTGAGAGAGATGTGTGGAAATAAAAAGAGTGTGGTTGAGAGAGCAGAAGAGGGTGTTTTGAAATGGTTTGGTCACATGGAGAGAATGAGTGGGGAAAGATTGACCAAGAGGATATATGTGTCAGAGGTGGAGGGAACAAGGAGGAGTGGGAGACCAAATTGGAGGTGGAAAGATGGAGTGAAAAAGATTTTGAGTGATCGGGGCCTGAACATGCAGGAGGGTGAAAGGCATGCAAGGAAAAAAGTGAATTGGAACAATGTGGTATACCGGGGTCGACGTGCCGTCAATGGATTGAACCAGGGCATGTGAAGCATCTGGGGTAAACCATAGAAAGTTCTGTGGGGCCTGGATGTGGAAAGGGAGCTGTGGTTTTGGTGCATTATTACATGAAGCTAGAGACTGAGTGTGAACGAATGGGGCCTTTGGTGTTTTTCCTATCCCTACCTCGCACACATGAGGGGGGAGGGGGTTGTTATTCCATGTGTGGCGAGGTGGCTATGGGAATAAATAAAGGCAGACAGTATGAATTATGTACATGTGTATATATGTAGATGTCTGTGTGTGTAATATATATGTGTACATTGAGATGTATAGGTAAGTATATTGTGCGTGTGTGGACATGTATGTATATACATGTGTATGTTGGAAGGTTGGGCCACTCTTTCGTCTGTTTCCTTGCGCTACCTCGCTAACGCGGGAGACAGCGATAAAGGAAAATAAAAAAAATATAAATATATAAATATAAATATATATATATATATATATATATATATATATATATATATATATATATATATATATATATATATCTTTCTTTCTTTCAAACTATTCGCCATTTCCCGCATTAGCGAGGTAGCGTTAAGAACAGAGGACTGGGCCTTTGAGGGAATACCCTCACCTGGCCCAATTCTCTGTTCCTTCTTTTGGAAAATTAAAAAAAAAAAAACGAGAGGGGAGGATTTCCAGCCCCCCGCTCCCTCCCCTTTTAGTCGCCTTCTACGACATGCAGGAAATACGTGGGAAATATTCTTTCTCCCCTATCCCCAGGGATAATATATATATATATATATATATATATATATATATATATATATATATATATATATATATATATATATATATATATATATAGGGAGAATAAAAAGATGTTCTGGAAGGAGGTAAATAAAGTGCGTAAGACAAGGGAGCAAATGGGAACTTCAGTAAAGGGCGCAAATGGGGAGGTGATAACAAGTAGTGGTGATGTGAGAAGGAGATGGAGTGAGTATTTTGAAGGTTTGTTGAATGTGTTTGATGATAGAGTGGCAGATATAGGGTGTTTTGGTCGAGGTGGTGTGCAAAGTGAGAGGGTTAGGGAAAATGATTTGGTAAACAGAGAAGAGGTAGTGAAAGCTTTGCGGAAGATGAAAGCCGGCAAGGCAGCAGGTTTGGATGGTATTGCAGTGGAATTTATTAAAAAAGGGGGTGACTGTATTGTTGACTGGTTGGTAAGGTTATTTAATGTATGTATGACTCATGGTGAGGTGCCTGAGGATTGGCGGAATGCGTGCATAGTGCCATTGTACAAAGGCAAAGGGGATAAGAGTGAGTGCTCAAATTACAGAGGTATAAGTTTGCTGAGGTACAGTAGGGGTGAGGGTCAAGTCAATTGGGAGGTGAGTTTGAATGGAGAAAAACTGGAGGAAGTGAAGTGTTTTAGATATCTGGGAGTGGATCTGTCAGCGGATGGAACCATGGAAGCGGAAGTGGATCATAGGGTGGGGGAGGGGGCGAAAATTTTGGGAGCCTTGAAAAATGTGTGGAAGTCGAGAACATTATCTCGGAAAGCAAAAATGGGTATGTTTGAGGGAATAGTGGTTCCAACAATGTTGTATGGTTGCGAGGCGTGGGCTATGGATAGAGATGGGCGCAGGAGGATGGATGTGCTGGAAATGAGATGTTTGAGGACAATGTGTGGTGTGAGGTGGTTTGATCGAGTAAGTAACGTAAGGGTGAGAGAGATGTGTGGAAATAAAAAGAGCGTGGTTGAGAGAGCAGAAGAGGGTGTTTTGAAATGGTTTGGGCACATGGAGAGAATGAGTGAGGAGAGATTGACCAAGAGGATATATGTGTCGGAGGTGGAGGGAACGAGGAGAAGAGGGAGACCAAATTGGAGGTGGAAAGATGGAGTGATAAAGATTTTGTGTGATCGGGGCCTGAACATGCAGGAAGGTGAAAGGAGGGCAAGAAATAGAGTGAATTGGGGTCATGTGGTATACAGGGGTTGACGTGATGTCAGTGGATTGAAGCAAGGCATGTGAAGCGTCTGGGGTAAACCATGGAAAGCTGTGTAGGTATGTATATTTGCGTGTGTGGACGAGTGTATGTACATGTGTATGGGGGGGGGGGGTTGGGCCATTTCTTTCGTCTGTTTCCTTGCGCTACCTCGCAAACGCGGGAGACAGCGACAAAGTATAAAAAAAAAAAAAAAAAAAAAAAAAAAAGTTTGCTGAGTATTCCTGGTAAATTATATGGGAGGGTATTGATTGAGAGGGTGAAGGCATGTACAGAGCATCAGATTGGGGAAGAGCAGTGTGGTTTCAGAAGTGGTAGAGGATGTGTGGATCAGGTGTTTGCTTTGAAGAATGTATGTGAGAAATACTTAGAAAAGCAAATGGATTTGTATGTAGCATTTATGGATCTGGAGAAGGCATATGATAGAGTTGATAGAGATGCTCTGTGGAAGGTATTAAGAATATATGGTGTGGGAGGAAAGTTGTTAGAAGCAGTGAAAAGTTTTTATCGAGGATGTAAGGCATGTGTACGTGTAGGAAGAGAGGAAAGTGATTGGTTCTCAGTGAATGTAGGTTTGCGGCAGGGGTGTGTGATGTCTCCATGGTTGTTTAATTTGTTTATGGATGGGGTTGTTAGGGAGGTAAATGGAAGAGTTTTGGAAAGAGGGGCAAGTATGAAGTCTGTTGGGTATGAGAGAGCTTGGGAAGTGAGTCAGTTGTTGTTCGCTGATGATACAGCGCTGGTGGCTGATTCATGTGAGAAACTGCAGAAGCTGGTGACTGAGTTTGGAAAAGTGTGTGGAAGAAGAAATTTAAGAGTAAATGTGAATAAGAGCAAGGTTATTAGGTACAATAGGGTTGAGGGTCAAGTCAATTGGGAGGTGAGTTTGATTGGAGAAAAACTGGAGGAAGTGAAGTGTTTTAGATATCTGGGAGTGGATCTGGCAGCAGATGGAACCATGGAAGCGGAAGTGGATCATAGGGTGGGGGAGGGGGCGAAAATCCTGGGGGCCTTGAAGAATGTGTGGAAGTCGAGAACATTATCTCGGAAAGCAAAAATGGGTATGTTTGAAGGAATAGTGGTTCCAACAATGTTGTATGGTTGCGAGGCGTGAGCTATGGATAGAGTTGTGCGCAGGAGGATGGATATGCTGGAAATGAGATGTTTGAGGACAATGTGTGGTGTGAGGTGGTTTGATCGAGTGAGTAACGTAAGGGTAAGAGAGATGTGTGGAAATAAAAAGAGCGTGGTTGAGAGAGCAGAAGAGGGTGTTTTGAAGTGGTTTGGGCACATGGAGAGGATGAGTGAGGAAAGATTGACCAAGAGGATATATGTGTCGGAGGTGGAGAGAACGAGGAGAAGTGGGAGACCAAATTGGAGGTGGAAAGATGGAGTGAAAAAGATTTTGAGTGATCAGGGCCTGAACATGCAGGAGGGTGAAAGGCAGGCAAGGAATAGAGTGAATTGGATCGATGTGGTATACCAGGGTCGACGTGCTGTCAATGGATTGAATCAGGGCATGTGAAGCGTCTGGGGTAAACCATGGAAAGTTCTGTGGGGCCTGGATGTGGAAAGGGAGCTGTGGTTTCAGGCATTATTGCATGACAGCTAGAGACTGAGTGTGAACGAATGGGGCCTTTGTTGTCTTTTCCTAGTGCTACCTCGCACACATGAGGGGGGAGGGGGATGTTATTCCATGTGTGGCGAGGTGGCGATGGGAATGAATAAAGGCAGACAGTGTGAATTGTGTGCATGTGTATATATGTATATGTCTGTGTGTGTATATATTTGTGTACATCGAGATGTATGGGTATGTATACTTGCGTGGGTGGATGTGTATGTATATACATGTGTATGGGGGTGGGTTGGGCCATTTCTTTCGTCTGTTTCCTTGCACTACCTCGCAAACACGGGAGACAGCGACAAAGCAAAATAAATAAATAAATAAATATACATATTATCCCTGGGGATATGGGAGAAAGAATACTTCCCACGTATTCTCCGCATGTCATAGAAGGTGACTAAAGGGGATGTGATTGGGGGGCTAGAAACCCTCCCCTCTTTGTATTTTTAACTTTCTTAAAGGGTAAATACAAGAAGGAGTCATGCAGGGTGAGCTCATCCTCCTCAAAGGCTCAGATTGGGGTGTCTAAATGTGTGTGGGCATAACCAATATGACAAAAATGGTGAGATAGGTTGTATGTTTGAGGAAAGGAGCCTGGATGTTTTGGCTCTGAACGACACAAAGTTCAAGGGTAAAGGGGAAGAGTGGTTGGGAATGTCTTGGGAGTAAAGTCAGGGGTTGGTGAGAGGACAACAGCAAAGGAAGGAGTAGCACTACTCCTGAAGCAGGAGTTGTGGGAGTATGTGATAGAGTGTAAGAAAGTAAACTCTTGAATGATATAGGTAAAACTGAAAGTGGATGGAGAGAGATGGGTGATTATTGGTGCCTATGCACCTGGTCACGAGAAGAAAGATCATGAGAGGCAAGTGTTTTGGGAGTGGCTGAGTGAGTGTGTTAGCAGATTTGATGCAAGAGACCGAGTTATAGTGATGGGTGATTTGCATGCAAAGGTGAGTAATGTGGCAGTTGAGGGTATAATTGGTGTACATGGGGTGTTCAGTGTTGTAAATGGAAATGGTGAAGAGCTTGTAGAGTTGTGTGCTCAAAAAGGACTGGTTACTGGGAATACCTGGTTTAAAAAGAGAGATATACATAAGTATATGTATGTACGTACAAGAGATGGCCAGAGAGCATTATTGGATAACATGTTAACTGAAAGGCGCGTGAGAGAGAGACTTTTGGATGTTAATGTGCTGAGAGGGGCAACTGGAGGGATGTCTGATCATTATCTTGTGGAGGCAAAGGTGAAGATTTGTAGAGGCTTTCAGAAAAGAAGAGAGAATGTTGGGGTGAAGAGAGTGGTGAGAGTAAATGGGCTTGGAAAGGAGACATGTGTGAGGAAGTACCAGGAGAGACTGAGTGCAGGGTGGAAAAAGGTGAGAGCAAATGACGTAAGGGGAGTGGTGGGGAATGGGATGTATTTAGGGAAGCAGCACTGATCTCTGACAACATTATAGTAGGTGATTATCAACCACTGGTTTTCACTGTCATACAAAGACTAAGGTGTATAAAATCCTTACACTCTGCTTCATGCATAATCTCCAGGCATCTTAGCAACAAGGGTTTCTTGTTGAGCAAAATCAAATTTTTGTTTTTAATCCCCTTGCTGCCTCCTCTTGCTAGCACCAAACCTGTGACTGACATTCTGAAACAAAAATATAAGCAATTACAATGGGAAACACTATATCCAATAAAAAATTTATTTGCATTCATTACCTGTATATCAAATCATTATTTATTCAAATGATGATAAAGTTGGCTTTAGACAACAGAAAGCATATCAATAAGATGATAAAATTGGCTTTAGACTATGGAAAGCATGTTTATAACACATGTTTATACCAAAGTTGGCCTTAGACTATGAGAAGCATGTTTATAAGATGATACAGTTGGCTTTAGATAACTGAAGGAATGTTCGTAAGATGACAAAGTTGGCTTTAAACTATGGAGAGCATGGTAATAAGATGAAAAATTTAGATTTAAACCGAAAAGCATATTCATGAGCTAGACACTACACTTACCTCGACATTTTTTCCTAATTCTAGTGCATGTTACGGAAGTTTCTTAAGGTACACGTCATATGCCACGTCCAGGTTCAGCATTAAAATGGTATTTGAAAGTTCTCACTATTATCAAAGGGCTTAGTGGTGTTATGGAAATCATTACTATCTTCTCCAGTTGTAACTTCAGTAACCCTAGAGTTTACTTCCATAATGACACTGACAGGGATCTGCATGCCTGTACAGACTACTTTACTTTAAGGAATGAAAAGCCTTTGCTAGTTCGAGGATTCTTGTTCATATTGAACAGCAAAAACATTAGAACAGATTTAAGTATGGCACATATTCTGACATAATATACTGTAATCAAGACCCCTTCTGCAATTACTATTTGTGAGCAATGGGGAGAGTTTTGCACTTGTGTTGCTGTCTTTTAACCATTTATGCACATCATCCTCACTTACATTAAGAGCACCATATTTCTATGATAATTATTTCCAATTCTAAAAAACGAATTTCACTTATACTGAGCTAAGACTTGTACTTATGTGGTTGCATAGATTGTTCCAGCTTGTTAAACTGATAAGAAATAAGAATATTAAAGAAAACAGTGAACAATGATACGCTAACATATCTCAGAAAAAAAATTTCTATCTATCTATCTACCTACTTATCAACTTTTCTATATCTCTGACACTCATTCCCTCTGCAAATTCCCATAAAAGGGGTAGCCATAGCAAAATAGTCTCCACTTATCCCTGTCCTCACATGCCTCACTCAAATACACCATCCCATGCATTCTTCCACCATTTTCTCCCTCCAGTACTCTTCCACTCTATTTTCATGTCACAAGGGGTCTTCCTTTAACACCAACCTCTCTAAGCGTACTATCATACACTCCTCTTATAAACTCCCCCTCTTGCATTCTTTCCACATGTCTAAGCCATCTCAAAGTATTCTGTTTATCATATTTCATCCCTGAGGAAGGGGAGAAAGATTTCTACCTTAATATTCTCCATGAGTCGTAGAAAGGGGCAGGGGTCTAGAAACCCTCTTCTTCTTGTATTTGAATCTCTAAAAGAGGAAACAGAAGGACTCAAGCGGAGAGTCCTAATCCTCTCCAAAGGCTCAGATTGAGATGTCTGACTGTGTGTGGATGTAACCATGATGAGAAGAGAGGAGAGATAGGTAGTATGTTTGAGAAAAGAAACCTGGATGTTCTGGCTCAGAGTGAAATGAAGCTTAAGGGTAATGGGAGAGAATGGTTTGGAAATGTCTTGGGAGTAAAGTTAGGGGTTGGTAAGAGGACATGATCTAAGGAAGGAGTAGCACTACTCCTGAAGCAGGAGTTGTGGGAGTGTGTGATAGAGACATAGCTAGGATGCCAACTGGTAAACCAAATGGTGTCCTAGCTATGTCTCTTCATTGTGTATCAACTGACATATTTCTTGTATATCCCCTGATCATGTGATTATTACATGAAAGTACACTTGGGAACTTATTGTGTTTCATTTCCCCATGGACTCATAGGAATGTATGTATGTATGTGTGTGTGTATGGTCATTTATGTATACATATGTGTATATGAGTGGATGGGCCATTCTTCGTCTGTTTCCTGGCGCTACCTCCCTGATGCAGGAAATGGCGATCAAGTATATCAAAAAATGATAACATTAATCAATCATTTAATACTGAAAGCTAGTTTCAACATGGAGCTAAACTGGTAATCCATTTATAGTAGTAATCCTAAACACATAATACCACTAATACTCAAGACAGCTGTAGTATAGTCAGTTCAATAAACCAGCTGACCAATGATATTTATGCTAATATCATGCTTACTGCTTCAATGAATGTAAAACTATGACTGTTTCCTGACCTACCTGATGATGCGATATACTTTCTGCTCTCTCAAGATTTTTTTTTTATGTATAGAGAAAAACAACTTCTAATCTATGAAAAGAAAGGACATTAGATGCAAACCCAATTAACCATGAAACAAGTGATATAGGCCTATAACTTACCAGGGGAGAAATAATAAACCTCTAGCGAGAGAATATTACCAAAGATAGAAGAGTGACACACGCGGGGAGTGCTCATCCTCCTCGAAGGCTCAGACTGGGGTGTCTAAATGTGTGTGGATGTAACCAAGATGTGAAAAAAGGAGAGATAGGTAGTATGTTTGAGGAAAGGAACCTGGATGTTTTGGCTCTGAGTGAAACGAAGCTCAAGGGTAAAGGGGAAGAGTGGTTTGGGAATGTCTTGGGAGTAAAGTCAGGGGTTAGTGAGAGGACAAGAGCAAGGGAAGGAGTAGCAGTACTCCTGAAACAGGAGTTGTGGGAGTATGTGATAGAATGTAAGAAAGTAAATTCTCGATTAATATGGGTAAAACTGAAAGTTGATGGAGAGAGATGGGTGATTATTGGTGCATATGCACCTGGGCATGAGAAGAAAGATCATGAGAGGCAAGTGTTTTGGGAGCAGCTGAATGAGTGTGTTAGTGGTTTTGATGCACGAGACCGGGTTATAGTGATGGGTGATTTGAATGCAAAGGTGAGTAATGTGGCAGTTGAGAGAATAATTGGTATACATGGGGTGTTCAGTGTTGTAAATGGAAATGGTGAAGAGCTTGTAGATTTATGTACTGAAAAGGGACTGGTGATTGGGAATACCTGGTTTAAAAAGCGAGATATACATAAGTATACGTTTGTAAGTAGGAAAGATGGCCGGCCAGAGAGCGTTATTGGATTACGTGTTAATTGACAGGCGCGCGAAAGAGAGACTTTTAGATGTTAATGTGCTGAGAGGTGCAACTGGATGGATGTCTGATCATTATCTTGTGGAGGCTAAGGTGAAGATTTGTATGGGTTTTCAGAAAAGAAGAGAGAATGTTGGGGTGAAGAGGGCGGTGAGAGTAAGTGAGCTTGAGAAGGAGACTTGTGTGAGGAAGTACCAGGAGAGACTGAGTACAGAATGGAAAAAGGTGAGAACAATGGAAGTAAGGGGAGTGGGGGAGGAATGGGATGTATTTAGGGAATCAGTGATGGATTGCGCAAAAGATGCTTGTGGCATGAGAAGAGTGGGAGGTGGGTTGATTAGAAAGGGTAGTGAGTGGTGGGATGAAGAAGTAAGATTATTAGTGAAAGAGAAGAGAGAGGCATTTGGACAATTTTGCAGGGAAAAAATGCAATTGAGTGGGAGATGTATAAAAGAAAGAGACAGGAGGTCAAGAGAACAGTGCAAGAGGTGAAAAAGAGGGCAAATGAGAGTTGGGGTGAGAGAGTATCATTAAATTTTAGGGAGAATAAAAAGATGTTCTGGAAAGAGGTAAATAAAGTGCGTAAGACAAGGGAGCAAAGGGAACTTCAGTGAAGGGTGCAAATGGGGAGGTGATAACAAGTAGTGGTGATGTGAGAAGGAGATGGAGTGAGTATTTTGAAGGTTTGTTGAATGTGTTTGATGATAGAGTGGCAGATATAGGGTGTTTTGGTCGAGGTGGTATGCAAAGTGAGAGGGTTAGGGAAAATGATTTGGTAAACAGAGAAGAGGTAGTAAAAGCTTTGCGGAAGATGAAAGCCGGCAAGGCAGCAGGTTTGGATGGTATTGCAGTGGAATTTATTAAAAAAGGGGGTAACTGTATTGTTGACTGGTTGGTAAGGTTATTCAATGTATGTATGACTCATGGTGAGGTGCCTGAGGATTGGCGGAATGCGTGCATAGTGCCACTGTACAAAGGCAAAGGGGATAAGAGTGAGTGCTCAAATTACAGAGGTATAAGTTTGTTGAGTATTCCTGGTAAATTATATGGGAGGGTATTGATTGAGAGGGTGAAGGCATGTACAGAGCATCAGATTGGGGAAGAGCAGTGTGGTTTCAGAAGTGGTAGAGGATGTGTGGATCAGGTGTTTGCTTTGAAGAATGTATGTGAGAAATACTTAGAAAAGCAAATGGATTTGTATGTAGCATTTATGGATCTGGAGAAGGCATATGATAGAGTTGATAGAGATGCTCTGTGGAAGGTATTAAGAATATATGGTGTGGGAGGCAAGTTGTTAGAAGCAGTGAAAAGTTTTTATCGAGGATGTAAGGCATGTGTACGTGTAGGAAGAGAGGAAAGTGATTGGTTCTCAGTGAATGTAGGTTTGCGGCAGGGGTGTGTGATGTCTCCATGGTTGTTTAATTTGTTTATGGATGGGGTTGTTAGGGAGGTAAATGGAAGAGTTTTGGAAAGAGGGGCAAGTATGAAGTCTGTTGAGGATGAGAGAGCTTGGGAAGTGAGTCAGTTGTTGTTCGCTGATGATACAGCGCTGGTGGCTGATTCATGTGAGAAACTGCAAAAGCTGGTGACTGAGTTTGGTAAAGTGTGTGAAAGAAGAAAGTTGAGAGTAAATGTGAATAAGAGCAAGGTTATTAGGTACAGTAGGGTTGAGGGTCAAGTCAATTGGGAGGTAAGTTTGAATGGAGAAAAACTGGAGGAAGTAAAGTGTTTTAGATATCTGGGAGTGGATCTGGCAGCGGATGGAACCATGGAAGCAGAAGTGGATCATAGGGTGGGGGAGGGGGCGAAAATCCTGGGAGCCTTGAAGAATGTGTGGAAGTCGAGAACATTATCTCGGAAAGCAAAAATGGGTATGTTTGAAGGAATAGCGGTTCCAACAATGTTGTATGGTTGCGAGGCGTGGGCTATGGATAGAGTTGTGCACAGAAGGATGGATGTGCTGGAAATGAGATGTTTGAGGACAATGTGTGGTGTGAGGTGGTTTGATCGAGTAAGTAACGTAAGGGTAAGAGAGATGTGTGGAAATAAAAAGAGCGTGGTTGAGAGAGCAGAAGAGGGTGTTTTGAAATGGTTTGGGCACATGGAGAGAATGAGTGAGGAAAGATTGACCAAGAGGATATATGTGTCAGAGGTGGAGGGAATGAGGAGAAGTGGGAGACCAAATTGGAGGTGGAAAGATGGAGTGATAAAGATTTTGTGTGATCGGGGCCTGAACATGCAGGAGGGTGAAAGGAGGGCAAGGAATAGAGTGAATTGGATCGATGTGGTATACCGAGGTTGACGTGCTGTCAGTGGATTGAATCAGGGCATGTGAAGCGTCTGGGGTAAACCATGGAAAGCTGTGTAGGTATGTATATTTGCGTGTGTGGACGTATGTATATACATGTGTATGGGGGTGGGTTGGGCCATTTCTTTCGTCTGTTTCCTTGCGCTACCTCGCAAACGCAGGAGACAGCGACAAAGCAAAAAAAAAAAAAAAAAAGTGTGACACTACAGTGTTGATATGTCTTGCAAGGAAGCACTTTTTTATTTTATTTATTAGACCTTCCACTCATGCCTCATAGTAAAATAGCCATTTCCACACCTCATTTACTTTTAAAAAGTTTTATATAATCTCATTATGATATTAACTGTGAGGCATTTGGTGATATTCTGTAACTGATAGGGAGACCTATCAATGCTTGTTTCAGTCTTTGTACATCTAGTTTTGTGCAATACCATTCATTTCAAACACAATATTGCATACAACTGCATATGGAATCTATCTGGACCATACAGCATGTTTAGTTCAATATGACAGTCAACATATTTCAACTCTAAATATCAATATTAAAGGTAAATGTCATTTACTACAGGTCACTACATAAGTTTTCACTTTTTCTTTTAGTTTACATTTACTCACCCTACATTCATCTTAAACCACAATACCATTCCTCACAATCTCCAAGTTTATCATAATAAAACAAAATTTCAAATGCTGCTTCCCTATTTTCACTTTAAATACAATACCCAGTAATTGTCTAGAATAGATATGCATCACTATCAGCTTCTAATATTCAGTAATTGTGTTCTGAGATGCTTCTGTAGTGTTTAGAGAATACAGTAATTGTGAAACATGATTTGGAGCATTGTATACCATGAAAGATATTACATTATAGCAGTGCAGATTATGCAAAGAAAATTTGGGGTAATGCACTAAGTGATACACCTTTACCATCAACATGATCATTAAAAACCTCATACAGCAGCCAATTCTAATCCTTATACCAATTTGCCATTTCCTGCACAACAAGCTAGACTCAGGAACCAATAAAGAACAGTCTTATTTGCTCATATCTTATTATAAATTCTGTCAATTCTTTCTTCATGTGTATTACCCACTTGGGTAAAACTTATTTTTGTTACACATCGACACTAACTCTGGGAAATGGCTACTTTTGTTTGAAAATATCATGTGATTACAGACAGGCCTGAAAAGCATGATCTGGTGCATCATATTTTATTTCATGATGTTATGTAAGGCTACAGTAGCATAGTCATGAAAATGGCAGTTATTCAAAGTGAACATAATACACTTATACAATTTCAGCAGCGCACACTATTCTAGCAACACACTATGAAGAATAGGTTATCATGCTGTGCAACACTAGTTGTAGCAGACTATGATAATGTGGTAATTCATCATTGTGTTGCAGACTATGATAATATGGTAATTTATCAATTGTGATGCAGCTTATGATAACAGGGTAATCTATCTGTTATGTTGCAGACTATGGTAATATAGTAATTCATCACTTATGTAGTGGACTATGATAATATAGGAATATATCAGTTGTATTGCAGACTATGATAATATGGTAATTTGTCACTTGTGTTGTAGACTATGATAATTCTGTAATTTATCAGTTGTGTTGCTGACTATGATAATACGGTATTATATCAGTTGTGTTATAGACAAAGATAATACATTAATATACCAGTTATGTTGAAGACTATGATATTGTGGTAATATATCAGTTATGGTGTAGACTATGATATGGTAATATATCAGTTATGTTGTAGACTATGATAATATGGTAATATATGTTGTAGACTATAATAATGTAATATATCAGTTAAGTAGTAGACTATGATAATACAGTAATATATCAGTTATGTTGTAGACTATGATAATGTGGTAATATATCAGTTATGTTGAAGACTACGATAATGTGGTAATATATCAGTTATGTTGTAAACTATGATAAATTGGTAATATATTAGTTATGTTGTAACTATGATAATGTAATATATCAGTTGTGTTGTAGACTGTGATAATACAGTAATTCATCAGTTGCGTTGCAGACTATGATTATACGTTCATATATCAGTTGTGTTGTTGACTATGATAATGCTGTAATTTATCCGCTGTGTTGCAGACTATGATAATACGGTAATATATCAGTTGTGTCGTATACTAAGATAATGCTGTAATTCATCAGTTGTGTTGCAGACTATGAAAATACGGTAATTTATCAGTTGTGTTGGAGACCATGATTTTTATTTTCATTTATTTTGCTTTGTCACTGTCTCCCGCATTAGCGAGGTAGTGCAAGGAAACAGACGAAAGAATGGCCCAACCCACCCACATACACATGTATACACATACACATCCAAACATGCAAATATACATACCTATACATCTCAATGTACACATATATACACACACACAGACATATACATATATACACATGTACATAATTCATACTGTCTGCCTCTATTTATTCCCATCGCCACCACACCACACATGGAATAACAACCCCCTCCACCCTCATGTGTGCGAGGTAGCGCTAGGAAAAGACAACAAAGGCCCTATTCTTTCACACTCAGTCTCTAGCTGTCATGTAATAATGCATTGAAACCACAGCTCCCTTTCCACATCCAGGCCCTACACAACTTTCCATGGTTTACCCCAGACGCTTCACATGCCCTGGTTCAATCCATTGACAGCATGTCGACCCCAGTATACCACATTGTTCCAATTCACTCTATTCCTTGCCCGCCTTTCACCCTCCTGCATGTTCAGGCCCCGATCATTCAAAATCTTTTTCACTCCATCTTTCCACCTAAAATTTGGTCTCCCACTTCTCCTCATTCCCTCCACCTCTGACACATATATCCTCTTGGTCAATCTTTCCTCACCCATTCTCTCCATGTGACCAAACCATTTCAAAACACCCTCTTCTGCTCTCTCAACCACGCTCTTTTTATTTCCATACGTCTCTCTTACCCTTACATTACTTACTCGATCAAACCACCTCACACCACATATTGTCCTCAAACATCTCATTTCCAGCACATCCACCCTCCTGCGCACAATTCTATCCACAGCCCACGCCTTGCAACCATACAACATTGTTGGAACCACTATTCCTTCAAACATACCCATTTTTGCTTTCCGAGATAATGTTCTCGACTTCCAAACATTCTTCAAGGCTCCCAGAACTTTCGCCCCCTCCCCCACCCTATGATTCACTTCCGCTTCCATGGTTCCATCCGCTGCCAGATCCACTCCCAGATATCTAGAACTCTTTACTTCCTCCAGTTTTTTCTCCATTCAATCTTACCTCCCAATTGACTTGACCCTCAACCCTACTGTACCTAATAACCTTACTCTTATTCACATTTACTCTTAACTTTCTTCTTTCACACACTTAACCAAACTCAGTCACCAGCTTCTGCAGTTTCTTACATGAATCGGCCACCGGCGCTGTATCATCAGCGAACAACAACTGACTCACTTCCCAAGCTCTCCCATCCACAACAGACTGCATACTTGCCCCTCTTTCCAAAACTCTTGCATTCACCTCCCTAACAACCCCATCCATAAACAAATTAAACAACCATGGAGACATCACACATCCCTGCCACAAACCTACATTCACTGACAACCAATCACTTTCCTCTCTTCCTACACATACACATGCCTTACATCCTCGATACAAACTTTTCACTGCTTCTAACAACTTGCCTCCCACACCATATATTCTTAATACCTTCCACAGAGCATCTCTATCAACTCTATCATATGCCTTCTCCAGATCCATAAATGCTACATACAAATCCATTTGCTTTTTAAGTATTTCTCACATACATTTTTCAGAGTAAACACCTGATCCACACATCCTCCACCACTTCTGAAACCACACTGCTCTTCCCCAATCTGATGCTCTGTACATGCCTTCACCCTCTCAATCAATACCCTCCCATATAATCTACTATGATAATGCTGCAATTTATCAGTTCTGTTGTAGACTATGATAATATGGTAATCAATCAGTTATGCTGTAGACTATGATAATGGTGAAATCTATCAGCTGTGATGCAGACTATGATAATATGGTGATTCATCAGTTATGTTGCACACTATGATAATGCTGTAATTTATCTGTTGTGTTGCAGACTATGATAATACGGCAATATATCAGTTGTGTTGTACACTATGATAATGCTGAAATTTATCAGTTGTATTGCAGACTATGATAATATGGTAACCCCTCAGTTATGTTGTAGACTATGATAATGTGGTAATGTATCAGTTGTGTTGTAGACTATGATAATGTGGTAATATATCAGTTGTTTTGGAGACTATGATAAGGCTGTAACTTATCAGTTGTGTTGTAGATTATGCTAATGTGTAGTCAATCAGTTATGTTGTAGACTACAATAATGTGGTAATATATGTTATGTTGTAGACTATGATAATGCTGTAATTTATCAGTTGTGTTGCAGACTATGATAATACGGTAATATATCAGGTATGTTGTAGATTATGATAATGCTGTAATTCATCAGTTATGTTGTAGACTACGATAATGTAGTAATATATCAGTTATGTTGTTGACAATTATAATATGGTAATATAGCAATTGTGTTGTAGACTATGATAATACAGAAATATATCAGTTGTGTTGGGCTATGATAATACAGTAATATATCAGTTATGTT
Source organism: Panulirus ornatus (assembly GCF_036320965.1). Taxonomy (NCBI): domain Eukaryota; kingdom Metazoa; phylum Arthropoda; class Malacostraca; order Decapoda; family Palinuridae; genus Panulirus; species Panulirus ornatus. The sequence goes on from NC_092227.1 coordinate 91,146,592, forward strand.
GCAGACTATGATAATACTGTAATTAATCAGTTATGTTGCAGACTATGATAATACGGTAATATATCAGGTATGTTGTAGATTATGATAACGATGTAATTTATCAGTTATGTTGTAGACTATGATAATGTGGTAATACATCAGTTATGTTGTTGCCAATGATAATATGGTAATATATCAGCTGTGTTGTAGACTATGATAATACAGTAATATATCAGTTGCGTTGGACTATGATAATGCTGTAGCTTATCAGCTGTGTTGTAGACTATGATAATATGGTAATTTATCAGTTGTGTCGCAGACTACGATAATACGGTAATATATCAGGTATGTTGTAGATTATGATAATGATGTAATTTATCAGTTATGTTGCCGACTATGATAATACAGTAATAAATATGTTGTGTTGGACTATGATACTGCTGTATCTTATCAGTTGTGTTGTAGACTATGATAATACGGTAATTTATCAGTTGTGTTGAAGAAAATGATAATACAGCAAGATATCAGTTATGCTGTTGCCAATGATAATACAGTAATATATCAGTTGTGTTGCAGACTATGATAATACAGTAATATATCAGTTGTGTTGTAGACTATGATAATACAGCAACATATCAGTTATGTTGTTGCCAATGATAATATGGTAATATATCAGTTGTGTTGCAGACTATGATAATACAATAATATATCAGTTGTGTTGTAGACTATGATAATACGGTATATCATCAATTCACCTCCCCACTAGAAGTAGCTTTGGAAAACCACTATTTGTCATGAACATTGTCACATTAAATGCTTGTCATACGGCCACACTTGTCTAGCCTGGACAATATGATGTTTGACCTACGGTTTTGTCGTTACTTATATTGACTTCATTGACTAATGTTGATTAGTGGAAAACAGTAATAAGTCCAGAAGTGAGTAAGAGACAATATTACCTGGTAAGGCAGGCAGATCAGGAGCAACCAACCACAACAACTGAAGGAAGACCACATCAGCCGCCCGTCTACCATGTTATGGTCGGCACCACAACACACCACCTCACCTGCCTCCCACATTAATGTTATGGTGGCCACCACAACACACCACCTTACCTGCCTCCCACATTAATGTTATGGTGGCCACCACAACACACCACCTCACCTGCCTCCCACATTAATGTTATGGTGGCCACCACAACACACCACCTCACCTGCCTCCCACATTAATGTTATGGTGGCCACCACAACACACCACCTCACCTGCCTCCCACATTAATGTTATGGTGGCCACCACAACACACCACCTCACCTGCCTCCCACAATAATGTTATGGTCGGCACCACAACACACCACCTCACCTGCCTCCCACATTAATGTTATGGTGGCCACCACAACACACCACCTCACCTGCCTCCCACATTAATGTTATGGTGGCCACCACAACACACCACCTCACCTGCCTCCCACATTAATGTTATGGTGGCCACCACAACACACCACCTCACCTGCCTCCCACATTAATGTTATGGTGGCCACCACAACACACCACCTCACCTGCCTCCCACATTAATGTTATGGTGGCCACCACAACACACCACCTCACCTGCCTCCCACATTAATGTTATGGTGGCCACCACAACACACCACCTCACCTGCCTCCCACATTAATGTTATGGTGGCCACCACAACACACCACCTCACCTGCCTCCCACATTAATGTTATGGTGGCCACCACAACACACCACCTCACCTGCCTCCCACATTAATGTTATGGTGGCCACCACAACACACCACCTCACCTGCCTCCCACATTAATGTTATGGTCGGCACCACAACACACCACCTCACCTGCCTCCCACATTAATGTTATGGTGGCCACCACAACACACCACCTCACCTGCCTCCCACATTAATGTTATGGTCGGCACCACAACACACCACCTCACCTGCCTCCCACATTAATGTTATGGTGGCCACCACAACACACCACCTCACCTGCCTCCCACATTAATGTTATGGTGGCCACCACAACACACCACCTCACCTGCCTCCCACATTAATGTTATGGTGGCCACCACAACACACCACCTCACCTGCCTCCCACATTAATGTTATGGTCGGCACCACAACACACCACCTCACCTGCCTCCCACATTAATGTTATGGTGGCCACCACAACACACCACCTCACCTGCCTCCCACATTAATGTTATGGTCGGCACCACAACACACCACCTCACCTGCCTCCCACATTAATGTTATGGTGGCTCCACACACACCACCTCATTAGCCACACACACCACCTCACCTGCCTCCCACATTAATGTTATGGTGGCCACCACAACACACCACCTCACCTGCCTCCCACATTAATGTTATGGTGGCCACCACAACACACCACCTCACCTGCCTCCCACATTAATGTTATGGTGGCCACCACAACACACCACCTCACCTGCCTCCCACATTAATGTATGGTGGCACCACAACACACCACCTCACCTGCCTCCCACATTAATGTTATGGTGGCCACCACAACACACCACCTCACCTGCCTCCCACATTAATGTTATGGTCGGCCACCACAACACACCACCTCACCTGCCTCCCACATTAATGTTATGGTGGCCACCACAACACACCACCTCACCTGCCTCCCACATTAATGTTATGGTGGCCACCACAACACACCACCTCACCTGCCTCCCACATTAATGTTATGGTGGCCACCACAACACACCACCTCACCTGCCTCCCACATTAATGTTATGGTGGCCACCACAACACACCACTCACCTGCCTCCCACATTAATGTTATGGTGGCCACCACAACACACCACCTCACCTGCCTCCCACATTAATGTATGGTCGGCAACCACAACACACCACCTCACCTGCCTCCCACATTAATGTTATGAGGCCAACCACCACAACACACCACCTACCTGCCTCCCACATCAATGTTATGGTGGCCACCACAACACACCACCTCACCTGCCTCCCACATTAATGTCATGGTCGCACCACAACACACCACCTCACCTGCCTCCCACATTAATGTTATGGTGGCCACCACAACACACCACCTCACCTGCCTCCCACATTAATGTTATGGTGGCCACCACAACACACCACCTCACCTGCCTCCCACATTAATGTTATGGTGGCCACCACAACACACCACCTCACCTGCCTCCCACATTAATGTTATGGGTGGCCACCACAACACACCACCTCACCTGCCTCCCACATTAATGTTATGGTCGGCACCACAACACACCACCTCACCTGCCTCCCACATTAATGTTATGGTCGGCCACCACAACACACCACCTCACCTGCCTCCCACATTAATGTTATGGTGGCCACCACAACACACCACCTCACCTGCCTCCCACATTAATGTTATGGTCGGCACCACAACACACCACCTCACCTGCCTCCCACATTAATGTTATGGTCGCACCACAACACACCACCTCACCTGCCTCCCACATTAATGTTATGGTGGCCACCACAACACACCACCTCACCTGCCTCCCACATTAATGTTATGGTGGCCACCACAACACACCACCTCACCTGCCTCCCACATTAATGTTATGGTCGGCACCACAACACACCACCTCACCTGCCTCCCACATTAATGTTATGGTGGCCACCACAACACACCACCTCACCTGCCTCCCACATTAATGTTATGGTGGCCACCACAACACACCACCTCACCTGCCTCCCACATTAATGTTATGGTCGGCACCACAACACACCACCTCACCTGCCTCCCACATTAATGTTATGGTGGCCACCACAACACACCACCTCACCTGCCTCCCACATTAATGTTATGGTGGCCACCACAACACACCACCTCACCTGCCTCCCACATTAATGTTATGGTGGCCACCACAACACACCACCTCACCTGCCTCCCACATTAATGTTATGGTCGGCACCACAACACACCACCTCACCTGCCTCCCACATTAATGTTATGGTGGCCACCACAACACACCACCTCACCTGCCTCCCACATTAATGTTATGGTGGCCACCACAACACACCACCTCACCTGCCTCCCACATTAATGTTATGGTCGGCCACCACAACACACCACCTCACCTGCCTCCCACATTAATGTTATGGTGGCCACCACAACACACCACCTCACCTGCCTCCCACATTAATGTTATGGTGGCCACCACAACACACCACCTCACCTGCCTCCCACATTAATGTTATGGTGGCCACCACAACACACCACCTCACCTGCCTCCCACATTAATGTTATGGTGGCCACCACAACACACCACCTCACCTGCCTCCCACATTAATGTTATGGTCGGCACCACAACACACCACCTCACCTGCCTCCCACATTAATGTTATGGTGGCCACCACAACACACCACCTCACCTGCCTCCCACATTAATGTTATGGTGGCACCACAACACACCACCTCACCTGCCTCCCACATTAATGTTATGGTGGCCACCACAACACACCACCTCACCTGCCTCCCACATTAATGTTATGGTCGGCCACCACAACACACCACCTCACCTGCCTCCCACATTAATGTTATGGTGGCCACCACAACACACCACCTCACCTGCCTCCCACATTAATGTTATGGTGGCCACCACAACACACCACCTCACCTGCCTCCCACATTAATGTTATGGTGGCCACCACAACACACCACCTCACCTGCCTCCCACATTAATGTTATGGTCGGCACCACAACACACCACCTTACCTGCCTCCCACATTAATGTCATGGTCGGCACCACAACACACCACCTCACCTGCCTCCCACATTAATGTTATGGTCGGCACCACAACACACCACCTCACCTGCCTCCCACATTAATGTTATGGTGGCCACCACAACACACCACCTCACCTGCCTCCCACATTAATGTTATGGTGGCCACCACAACACACCACCTCACCTGCCTCCCACATTAATGTTATGGTGGCCACCACAACACACACCTCACCTGCCTCCCACATTAATGTCATGGTCGGCACCACAACACACCACCTTACCTGCCTCCCACATCAATGTTATGGTGGCCACCACAACACACCACCTCACCTGCCTCCCACATTAATGTCATGGGTCGGCACCACAACACACCACCTCACCTGCCTCCCACATTAATGTTATGGTGGCCACCACAACACACCACCTCACCTGCCTCCCACATTAATGTTATGGTGGCCACCACAACACACCACCTCACCTGCCTCCCACATTAATGTTATGGTGGCCACCACAACACACCACCTCACCTGCCTCCCACATTAATGTCATGGTCGGCACCACAATACACCACCTTACCTGCCTCCCACATCAATGTTATGGTGGCCACCACAACACACCACCTCACCTGCCTCCCACATTAATGTCATGGTCGGCACCACAACACACCACCTCACCTGCCTCCCACATTAATGTTATGGTGGCCACCACAACACACCACCTCACCTGCCTCCCACATTAATGTCATGGTCGGCACCACAACACACCACCTTACCTGCCTCCCACATCAATGTTATGGTGGCCACCACAACACACCACCTCACCTGCCTCCCACATTAATGTCATGGTCGGCACCACAACACACCACCTCACCTGCCTCCCACATTAATGTTATGGTGGCCACCACAACACACCACCTCACCTGCCTCCCACATTAATGTTATGGTGGCCACCACAACACACCACCTCACCTGCCTCCCACATTAATGTTATGGTGGCCACCACAACACACCACCTCACCTGCCTCCCACATTAATGTCATGGTCGGCACCACAATACACCACCTTACCTGCCTCCCACATCAATGTTATGGTGGCCACCACAACACACCACCTCACCTGCCTCCCACATTAATGTCATGGTCGGCACCACAACACACCACCTCACCTGCCTCCCACATTAATGTTATGGTGGCCACCACAACACACCACCTCACCTGCCTCCCACATTAATGTTATGGTGGCCACCACAACACACCACCTCACCTGCCTCCCACATTAATGTTATGGTGGCCACCACAACACACCACCTCACCTGCCTCCCACATTAATGTTATGGTGGCCACCACAACACACCACCTCACCTGCCTCCCACATTAATGTTATGGTCGGCACCACAACACACCACCTCACCTGCCTCCCACATTAATGTTATGGTGGCCACCACAACACACCACCTCACCTGCCTCCCACATTAATGTTATGGTCGGCACCACAACACACCACCTCACCTGCCTCCCACATTAATGTTATGGTGGCCACCACAACACACCACCTCACCTGCCTCCCACATTAATGTTATGGTGGCCACCACAACACACCACCTCACCTGCCTCCCACATTAATGTTATGGTGGCCACCACAACACACCACCTCACCTGCCTCCCACATTAATGTCATGGTCGGCACCACAACACACCACCTTACCTGCCTCCCACATCAATGTTATGGTGGCCACCACAACACACCACCTCACCTGCCTCCCACATTAATGCCATGGTCGGCACCACAACACACCACCTCACCTGCCTCCCACATTAATGTTATGGTGGCCACCACAACACACCACCTCACCTGCCTCCCACATTAATGTTATGGTGGCCACCACAACACACCACCTCACCTGCCTCCCACATTAATGTTATGGTGGCCACCACAACACACCACCTCACCTGCCTCCCACATTAATGTTATGGTGGCCACCACAACACACCACCTCACCTGCCTCCCACATTAATGTTATGGTGGCCACCACAACACACCACCTCACCTGCCTCCCACATTAATGTTATGGTCGGCACCACAACACACCACCTCACCTGCCTCCCACATTAATGTTATGGTGGCCACCACAACACACCACCTCACCTGCCTCCCACATTAATGTTATGGTCGGCACCACAACACACCACCTCACCTGCCTCCCACATTAATGTTATGGTCGGCACCACAACACACCACCTCACCTGCCTCCCACATTAATGTTATGGTGGCCACCACAACACACCACCTCACCTGCCTCCCACATTAATGTTATGGTGGCCACCACAACACACCACCTCACCTGCCTCCCACATTAATGTTATGGTCGGCACCACAACACACCACCTCACCTGCCTCCCACATTAATGTTATGGTGGCCACCACAACACACCACCTCACCTGCCTCCCACATTAATGTTATGGTGGCCACCACAACACACCACCTCACCTGCCTCCCACATTAATGCCATGGTCGGCACCACAACACACCACCTCACCTGCCTCCCACATTAATGTTATGGTGGCCACCACAACACACCACCTCACCTGCCTCCCACATTAATGTTATGGTCGGCACCACAACACACCACCTCACTTACCTCCCACATTAATCTCACCTTTCATGGAAATAAGAAACAAAATGTTCCCCAAATCGGCCTTACACGAACATAAATCGTATCTAAATAATCTACTGTTTCTCATGAAGCAAAATAAGAAAAATATGCTAACCAACGTACAAGTGAGGTAAGTCTAACTACCATCAACAATCAAACAAGGACAAGTATATTGGTGGAGGGGGGGGGGGGGATAATGGTCATGTCTCATTTCCTGTCGTTTAGGACACTTAAATCTAATGTAACAAATAAACAGTTGCCCTTCACTTGGGCCCCTGGGATAAGTGCCAGACCTTGGTTATTAACACACGTCATGAAAGGATGGCTAACAAGGTGGTTCATGACATGATGAGTTAGGCTCAGACCATAATTGGCAGCTTCAAGTGGTCACTCAGTTACACATGGCTCGACACACAGAGCAACACACACAAACTTACGTCGTTTCACACGTCGTCTTCGGCTGGCGAGTGCTGCAGCTAACAAAGGGCTGGTGAGGGCTGCAGCTAACATAAGGCTGGTGAGGACTGTAGTTGGTGAGAACTGCAGTGACACAGGACTACTGAGGACTGCAGCTGACATAGGGATAATAAGGGTTGCAGCTCATGTAGGGCTGATGAAGACTGCAGCTGATATAGGGCTGGTGAGGACTGCAGCTGACAGAGTTGGTGATGACTGTAGCTGACATAAGGCTGATGAGGGCTGCAGTTGAAACAGGACTTGAGGATTGCAGCTAATAATGGGTGATGAGGGCTGCATCCGACACAGGGCTGAGGAGGATTGCAGCTGATACAGGGCTGGCGAGAACTGCAGTTGACACAGGGCTGGTGAGCATTACAGCTGACATAGGGCTAGTAAGGGCTATAGTTGACATACACCTGGTGAGGACTACAGCTGACACAGGGTTGGTGAGGACTGAACTGACACACAGCTGGTGAGGGCTGCATCTGTCAAAAGACTGCTGAGGGCTGCATCTGACACAAGGCTAGTTAGGACTGCAACTGACACAGGAGCTGATGAGGCCTGCAGCGGACACAAGGCTGGTAAGGATTGCAGCTGACATAGGGAAAGTAAGGGCTGCGGCTGATAAAAGGCTGATGAGGACTGCAGCTGACATAAGACTAGTGAGGACTGCAGCTGACATAAGACTATTCAGGACTGCAACTAACATAGGGCTGGTGAGGGCCGCAGCTGACAAACAGCTGGTGATGGCTGCAGTGACATAGGGCTAATGTTGACTGCAGCTGACACAGGGCTAGTGAGGACTGCAGCTCACATAGGGCTAATAAGGGTTATAGCTGACATATGGCTGGTGAGGACTACAGTGACATAGGGCTGATGAGGACTGAAGCTGACAGAGGTGGTGAGGGCTGCAACTGACATAGGGCTGGTAAGAGCTGCAGCTGACAGGGCTAATAAGGACTGCAGCTGACACTGGGCTTGTGAGGACTGCAGGTGACACGGGGCTGGTGAGGACTGCAGGTGACACAGGGCTGGTGCGGATTGCAGCTGACATAGGGTTAGTAAGGGTTACAGCTGACACAGGGCTGGTGAGGACTGCAGAAATAGAACCGGTGAGGGCTAAAGCTGGCACACGGCTGGTTAGGGCTGCAGTTGACACAGAACTAATGAGGACTGCAGCTAACATAGGGCTTGTGAGGGCTGCATTTGACAAAAGGCTGGTGAGGGCTACAGCTGATACACTGTTGGTTAGGGCTGCAGTTGACATAAGGCTAGTGAGGGCTGCAGCTGACACAGGGCTGATGAGGACTGCAGCTGACACAGGGCTGGTGAGGACTGCAGCTGACATAGGGCTGGTAAGGGCTGCAGTTGACAGGGCTAGTAAGGACTGCAGGTGACACAGGGCTGGTGGGGACTGCAGGTGACACAGGGCTGGTGTGGATCGCAACTGACATAGGGCTAGTAAGGGCTACAGTGACACAGGGCTGGTGAAGGCTGCATTTGACATAGGGCTGGTGAGGACTGCAGCTGACCCACGGCTGGTGAGGACTGCAGCTGTAATAGGGCTAGTAAGGGCTGTAGCTGACATACGGCTGGTGAGGACTGCAGCTAAGACAGGGCTGTTAAGGACTGTAGCTAACACAGAGCTGGTGAGGACTGCAGCTGACGGGTGCTAACAAGGGCTGCAGCTGACACAAGGCTGGTGAGGATTGCAGCTGACATAGGGTCAGTAAGAGCTGCAGCTGACATAGGTCTGGTGGGGATTGCAACTGACAAAGGGCTGGGGAGGACTGCAGTTGACATAGGGCTGGTGAGGGCTACAGCTGACGTAAGGCTGGTGAGGACTGCAGCTGCCACAGAACTAGTAAGGACTGCAGCTAACATAGGGCTGGTGAGGGCTGCAGCTGACGTAGGGCTGGTGAGGGCTGCCGCTGTCATACAGCTAGCGAGGACTACACGTGACACAGTGCTGGTGAGGACTGCAGCTGACATAGGGCTTGTAAGGGCTGTAGTTGACATAGAGCTGGTGAGGACTGCAACTGACATACGGCTGATGAGGACTGCAGCTGACACAGGGCTGGTGAGGATTGTAAGTGACGTAGGGCTGGTGAGGACTGCAGGTGACACAGGGCTAGTGAGGATCGCAGCTGACAGGGCTAGTAAGGGCTGCAGCTGACACAGGGCTGGTGAGGACTGCAATTGACATAGGGCTGGTGAAGGCTCCAGCTGACATAAGGCTGGTGAGGACTGCGGCTGACACAGAACTAGTGAGGACTGCAGCTAACATAGGGCTGGTAAGGGCTGCAGCTGACATAGGGCTGGCGAGGACTGCAGCTGACACATGACTAGTGGACTAGTGAGGACAGCAGCTAACATAGGGCTGGTAAGGGCTGCAGCTGATATAGGGCTAGTAAGGACTGCAGCTGACACAGGGCTGATGAGGCCTGCAGTTGACATAGTCCTGGTGAGGGCTACAGCTGACATAAGGCTGAAGACTGCAGCTGACACAGGGCTCGTGAGGATTGTAGCTGACATAGGGCTGGTGTGGGCTGCAGTTGACACAGGGCTGGTGAGGACTGCTGGTGACATGGGGCTGGTGAGGGCTACAGCTGACATAAGGCTGGTGAGGACTGCAGCTGACACAGAACTAGTGAGGACTGCAGCTAACATAGGGCTGGTGAGGGCTGCAGCTGACATAGGGCTGGTGAGAGCTGCAGCTGTCATACGGCTGGCGAGGACTGCAGCTGATACAGTGCCGGTGAGGACTGCAGTGACACAGGGCCGATGAGGACTGCAGCTGACATAGGGCTAGTAAGGGCTGCTGCTGACATAGGGGTGGTGAGGATTGCAGCTGACATAGGGCTGGTGAGGACTGCAGCTGGCAAGCTGGCCAGGACTGTAGCTGACATAGAACTAGTAAGGGCTGCAGCTGACATAGGGCTGGTGAGGACTGCAGTGACACAGGACTCATGAGGGCTGCAGCTGATATAGGGCTGGTGAGGGTTGCAGCTGATACAGGAATGATGAGGGCTGCAGCTGACACAGGGATGGCTGAGAACTGCAGCTGACATAGGGCTGCAGCTGACACAGGACTGGGAAGGACTGTAGCTGACATAAGGCTAGTAATGGCTGCAGTGACATAGGGCTACTAAGTGCTGCAGCTGACATAGGGATGGTGAGGAGTACAGCTGACACAGAGTTGGTGAGGACTGCAGCTGACATAGGGTTGTTGAAGGCTTCAGCTGACATAGGGCTGGTGGGCTGCAGTTGACACAGAGCTGGTGAGAACTGCAGATATTATAGGGCTGGTGAGGTCTGCAGCTGGTATAGGACTAGAGAACTGCAGTAGACATAGGGTTGGTGAGCACTGCAGCTGACATAGGGCTGCAACTGACACAGGGTTGTAAGGGACTGCAGCTGACATTGGGCTGACGAGGACTGCAGCTGACAGGACTAGTGAGGACTGGAGTGACACATGGCTAGTGAGGATTGCAGTAGACATAGGGCTAGTAAAGGTTGCAGTGACACAGAGCTGGTGAGGACTGCAGCTGACATAGGACTGGTGAGGGCTACAGCTGACATAGGGCTGGTGAGAACTACAGCTGACGTAGGGCTAGTAAGGGCCGCAGATGACACAGGGCTGGTGAGGACTGCAGATGACACAGGGCTGGTGAGGACAGCAGCTAAAATAGGGCTGATGAGGACTACAGCTGACACATGGCTGATGAGGGTCACAGAGGACACAAAGATGGTGGACGCTGCAACTGATACAAGGCTGGTGAGGGCTGCAGCTGACACAGGGCTGGTGAAGAGCCACAGCTGACAGGGGTGGTTAGGGTCACTGCTGACACAAGGCTAGTGAGGGCCACAGCAGACAAAGGGCTCGTGAGGGATGCAACTGAACTGAGGCTGGTGAGGGCCGCAGCTGACAATGGGCTGTTGAGGGCCACAGCTAACTCAGGTCTAGAGAGGGTCACAGCTGATACGGAGCTGGTGAGGCCTGGAGCTGACACAGTGCTGGTGAGAGTCACAGCTGACACATAGCTAGTGAGGGCTACAGGTGACACAAGGGTGGAAGGCTGCAACTGACTCAGGGCTGGTGAAGGTCACAGTGACATAGGGCTGATATGGGCTGCAGTTGACACAGGACTGGTGAGGGCCCCAGCTGACACAGCTGTTGAGGGCTGCAGCTGACACACGGGTGGTGAGGGCCACAGCTGACACACGGGTGGTGAGGTTCACAGCTCACACAGGGCTGGTGAGGGTCATGGCTGACACAGGGCTGGTGAGGGCTGCAGATGACATAGGCCTGATGAGTTCTGCAGCTGACACAGGGCTGGTGAGGGCTTCAGCTGACTCAGGGCTGGTGAGGGCCACAGCTGACACAGGGTTGGTGAGGTTCACAGTTGACACAAGCTTGTGAGGGCCACAGGTGACACAGGGCTGGTGAGGGCCATAAATGACAGAGCTGACGTGGACTGCAGCTGATACAGGGCCGGTGAGGGCTGCAGCTGACATAGGGCTGGTAAGGGCCGTAGCTGGCATAGTACTGGTGAGAGCTACATCTGACATAGGGCTAGTGAGGGCAACAGCTGACATAAGTGTGGTGAAGGCTGCAGCTGACTCAGGGCTGGTAAGGGCCGCAGCTGACACAGGGCTGACGAGGGCCACAGTTGACTAAGGGCTGGTGAGGGCTACAAACAACACAGTGCTGGCGAGGGATGCAGCTGACACATGGGTGGTGAGAGCCACAGCTGACACACGGGTGGTGAGGGCCACAGCTAAAACAGGGCTGGCGAGGGCTATAGCTAACACAGGGCTGGTGAGGGCTGTAGCTGACACAGGGCTGGTGAGGGTCGCAGCTGACACAGGCCAGGTGAGGGCCACTGTTGACAAAGGGCTGGTGAGGGCCACAGCTGAGAGGGCTGTTGAGGGCTGCAGCTGATTCATGGGTGGTGAGGGCCACAGTGACACACGAGTGGCGAGGGCCACAGCTGAAACAGAGCTGGTGAGCGCTATAGCTGACACAGGGCTGGTAAGGGCTGTACCTGTCACAAGGCTGGTGAGGGCTGTAGCTGACACAGGACTGGCGAGGGCCACAGCTGAAACAGGGCTGGTGAGGGCCACAGCTGACACAGGGCTAGTGAGGGCTGCAGCTGACACAGGACTGATGAGGGCTGCAGCTGACATAGGGCTGGTGAGGACTGCCGGTATCACAGGGCTGGTGAGGACTGCAGTGACACAGGGCTGGTGAGGGCTGCAGTGGCACAGGATTGGTGAGGTCTGCAGCTGACACAGTGCTGCTGAGGCGCCACAGCTGACACAGGGCTGTTGAGGCGCCACGGTTGACATGGGGCAGATAAGGTTCACAGTTGACATAGGGCTGGTTAGGAGTGCAGCTGACACATGTCACTGTAACGAGGTGTGTGTATCAGTGTTTCCTCATGAGGATAGCCCACAGTAATCTGGAAATGATAATGTATTTACTGCTTATATGATGACATGCCTCACTACCACATAAGGACCAGGTAGTACCTCGGGGCCTCATATAAACAACCTGGCTGGTAACAATTATACCATTCTGGTGTAGTTTGGTCACTTGACTGTGGGGGATCCCAAGACATTTTGGGGTGAACGATACATCATTGAGATGGTTTTGGTGTGAATCGACCGATTTTGATCCTCATTACTCACGCAAGTAACTCGTTTCTGAGATATACGTCCTATATGATGACCTGACCTAACCTGACCTGACTCTGCCCTATGTATAATTTTACAAACCTCTTGTTGATCTAGCCCTATATATCATACTACATCCTCCGGTTGTTCTATCCCTATATATCATGTTACTTCCTCCGGTTGTTCTCGTCCTGTATATCATGTTACCTCCTTTGGCTGTTCTAGCCCTGTATATCATGCTACCACCTCTGGTCGTTCTAACCATATATATCATGTTACCACCTCTGGCTGTTCTAGCCCTATATATGAAATTACCACCTCTGGTTGTTCTAGCCTTGTATATCATGTTACCTCCTCTTGGTTGTTCTAATCCTATATATCATATTACTTTCTCTGGTTGTTCTAGCCCTATATATAGTATTACCTCCTCTGGTTGTTCTAGACCTATGTATCATATTATTACCTTTGGTTATTCAGTCCCTATATATCATGCTACCACCTCTAGTTGTTCTGACTCTAAATATCATGTTACCACCTTAGCTTATGCTAACTATACATTATGTTACAACATCTGGCTGTTCTAACTCTTAGATATCATGTTCGTTCGCTCTGTTCTAGCTCTAGAGCTCATGTTAGCTGTGTTTTTCCAGCCCTATATATCAACAACTTTGGCTGTTCTAGCTCTATATATCAGCACCTTTGGCTGTTTTAGCTCTATATATCGTATTAATTCCTCTAGTTCTAGCCTTGCTCTGATTGTTCTACCTCTTTATCATAATTCCTCCCTTGGCCGTTCTAACCTTATATATCATGTTACCTCCTTTGATCGTTCCAGAACTATGTATCATGCTGCTGCCTCTGGTTGATCTGGCCCTATATATCTTGTTTCTAGCTCTATATATCATGTTACCTTCCCTAATTCCTCTAGCCCTATGTGTGATATTACCACCCGTGGTTGTTCTAGCCCTATATATCATGTTACTCCCTCTGGTTGTTCTAGCCTTATATGTCATGTTACACCCTCATGTTGTTCTAGCCCTATATATCATTTTACCATCTCTGATTGTTTTAGCCCCATATATCAAGTTACAACAACTGGTGCTTTTAGCCCCATATCAAGTTACTTCTGGTTGTTTTAGCCCTATGTATGAAGTTACCACACTTGGTTATTCCAGTCCTATATATCACGTTACCTCCTCTGGTTGTTATTGCCCTATATATCATGTTACCTCTTCTGGTTGTTCTAGTCCTATATATCATACTACCTCTTCTGGTTGTTCTAGCTTTATATATCATGTCACCTCCTCTGGTTGTTTTAGCCTTATATATCGCGTTACTTCCCCTAGTTGTTCTAGCCCTATATGTCATGTTACCTCTTTTGGTTGTTTTAGTCCTATATATCATGTTGCCACTTCTGTTTTGGCCCTACATATCATGCTACAAACTTCTGGTTGTTCTAGCCCTATATACTTTGCATTATTTGATTGATCTAGCCTTACGTATATCATGCTATCTCTGGTCTTTAGCTCTATACATCATGTTACCAACACGGGTCGTTCTACCTCTGTGTATCATGTTGTTTCCTCTGGTTCTTCTAGCCTTGCATATTACGTTACCTCCTTTTGGTTGTTCTTACCCTATACATCATGTTGCCTCTTCAGGTTGTTCTAGCCATATATATCATGTTACGTCCTCTGGTTGTTCTAGCCGTATATATCATGTTACCTCCTCTGCTTATTGTAGCCCTATATATCAAGTAACCTCCTCTGGTTGTTCTAGTCTTACATATCATGTTACCTACTCTTGTTGTTCTAACTCTATATATCATGCTACCTCTTCTGTTCTAGCCCCACATGTTACCTCCTCCAGATGTTCTAACCCTACATGTCATGTTACTTCCTCTGGTTGTTCTAGCCCAACATATCATGTGACCTCCTCTGGTTGTTTTCTAGCCCTATATATCATGTTGCCACCACTGGTTCTTCTAGCCTTATATATCATGTTACCTCCTCTGGTTGTTCTAGTTTTACACATCATGTTATCTTCTCTTGTTCTAGTCTTGCATATCATGTTACTTTCTCTTATTGTTCTAACCCTATGTATCATGCTACCTTCTCTGGCTGTTCCAGCCCTACATAACATGTTATCTCCTCCGGATGTTCTAACCCTACATATGTCACCTCCTCTATTTGTTCTACCCTTATATGTCATGTTACCTCCTCCGGTTGTTCTAGCCCTATATATCATGTTACCTTCTCTTTTTGTTCTACTCCTATAAATCATGTTAACTCTTATGGTTGTTCTAGCCCTGTACATCATGTTACCACCTCTGGTTGTTCTAGCCCTATACACTTTCATCAATCATAAACTCCAGATGGCCATCAACCATATACTTCACATCATCTTCATCACCCATAAACGACAGGTGATCATCAACCGTATACTTCACATCACCTTCATCAACCGTATATTTCACATCACCTTCATCAACCATAAACTCCAGGTGACTATTAATCATATACATCATATCACCTTCATCAACCATATATTTTACAACACCTTCATCAAACATAAACTCCAGGTGACCATCAACCATATACTTCATATCACCTTCATCAACCATAAACTCCAGGTGATCATCAACCATAAACTTCACATCACCTTCACCAACCATATATTACACATTAACTCCATCATCCATACACTCCAGATAATCATCAATCATATACTTCACGTCACCTTCACCAACCATATTCTTCACATCAACTTCATCAACCATAAACTCCAGATGGCCATCAACCATAAACTTCTCCTCACCTTCATCAACCATAAACTCTAAGTAATCATCAACCATATACTTCACATCACCTTCACCAACCATATATTACACATTAACTCCATCATCCATACACTCCAGGTAATATATCAATCATATACTTCACGTCACCTTCACCAACCATATTCTTCACATCAACTTCATCAACCATAAACTCCAGGTGACCATCAACCATATACTTCACATCACCTTCAGTCAATCATAACCTCCGGGTGATCATCAACCATATACTTCACATTACCTTCATCAACCATTGACTCCAGGTGACTATCAGCCATATACTTCACATCACTTTTATCAACCATATACTTTATATCAACTTCATTAACCATAAACTCCATGTGACCATGAACCATATACTTCACATCACCTTCATCAACCATAAAGTCCAGATGACTATCAACCATATACTTCACATCACCTTCATCAACCATATACTCTAGTTGACCATCAATCATATACTTCACGTGACCTTCATCAACCATATAACCCTCGTGACCCTCATCAATCATTATTGGCACAGGTTAGGTGTATGTATTGGGGTACCATTACTGGCACAGGTCAAGTGTGCTTGCTGGAGTACCATTACTGGCAAAGGTCAGGTGTGCGTGCTGAGGTACCATTACTGGCAAAGGTCAGATGTGTGTGCTGGGGTACCATTACTGGCACAGGTCAGGTGTGTGTGTGTGCTGGGTTACCATTACTGTCACAGGTCAGGTGTTTGTGTGTGCTGGGGTACCATTACTGGCACAGGTCAGGTGTGTGTGCTGGAGTACCATTACTGGCAAAGGTCAGGTGTGTGTGCTGAGGTACCATTACTGGCAAAGGTCAGATGTGTGTGCTGGGGTACCATTACTGGCACAGGTCAGGTGTGTGTGTGCTGGGTTACCATTACTGGCACAGGTCAGGTGTGTGTGTGTGCTGGGGTACCATTACTGGCACAGGTCAGGTGTGTGTGCTGGAGTACCATTACTGGCAAAGGTCAGGTGTGTGTGTGGGGATACCATTACTGGCACAGGTCAGGTGTGTGTGCTGGGGTACCATTACTGGCACAGGTCAGGTGTGTGTGCTGGAGTACCATTACTGGCACAGGTCAGGTGTGTGTGCGGGGATACCATAACTGGCACAGGTCAGGTGTGTGTGCTGGGTTACCATTACTGGCACAGGTCAGGTGTGTGTGTGTGCTGGGGTACCATTACTGGCACAGGTCAGGTGTGTGTGCTGGAGTACCATTACTGGCACAGGTCAGGTGTGTGTGCTGGAGTACCATTACTGGCACAGGTCAGGTGTGTGTGCGGGGATACCATTACTGGCACAGGTCAGGTGTGTGTGCTGGAGTACCATTACTGGCACAGGTCAGGTGTGTGTGCGGGGATACCATTACTGGCACAGGTCAGCCAGAGTGTAAGTATAGTGTAGTGGGCTCTGGTGGGTGTGGTCGGTGTGTATAATGCGAAGTAATCAGCAAGTAATCTGTAGATTGTTAGAAAAAAAAAAAAACGGAAGATGTAAAATCATGTTATTATAATGTGTCGTATATCCTGTTAAGTAAACAGCCCAAGTTCGTTATGTTTGGCTGAAATAGTTTTTTTTTTAATGTCTTTCGAACGATCCTGACCTTCATTTCTGAACCCAATTACTACTTTTGATTGACGTGGCTCAGTGTACGTGAGGAGTGAGGTCTCCTGGGTGTTGGAAGGGGTGGTGGGCGTGGTGGTGGGCGTGGTGGTGGGCGTGGGGATTATCTTCAAAGGTGGTGACCTGTGGTAGACATGCAGGTCAGCTGTCCACCTCACATAATTCCTCCTTGCCCACACCTGGAACTCCGTCATGGTCAATTTGACTGATCGTGATAACGTTGTTGTATATATACTTATTGATAAGAAATATCGTATTTCATTATGCTGATATTCACTTAAAACCTCTTTAACATTTTGAATCTAAAATCTATCTTGTGAAGTAGATAAGGATTAGTTACCTCTCTCAGAAATATTCAAACATTTTCTTTATAAGAGGTTGGGGCCACTGTGTTGTGGAGCCTTCAGTCATAAATCATCCATTTATAATACAGGTGAGGCGCTCTTACTAAACCCCACCACTGACAACTGCTCTGAAATGATGACAACTTTCATAATATATTTTGAATTCTCTGAAATATGTCTGGGAAAATGTGTAACCCAACCTCTACGAAATGCTTCCACGACGGAGAAACAGTTGTGTAGTGAGATGTAAGGACAGGACAAAAACCACAGACATTAAGAATAAATATGAATGTGTAAAGAAGAAGAAGAAGAAGAAGAAGAAGAAGAAGAAGAAGAAGAAGAAGAAGAAGAAGAAGGAAAGTTGTAAGGCGGAATGTCGGGATAGATGTAAGCAGCGTCAGTGATGCACGTTTCCGCCTGGACAATTGACATGAAAGAAATACTTAGGATAATGATCATTAAGCAATATACCACTGACACTAGCATACATACATACATACATACATACATACATACATACCAATGGTATAACAACAAGTACAGCGCAAGACCAGCTCAACTTACCATATATAGGAAAACAAAATACATTGTCTAAAAGGCAAGATAACACTTATTAATAGTTACATTTATTACATAAAATATATTGCTAGAAGTTTTTAAGAAAGTTATTATGTATTAAACAATTTTCCTTTAGAATTACTATATATAAGTGGAACATTGATTTCTAAAAGTAAATAGTGGTACTAATGTAAGTGACGACATAAAAAAATTTAATCAACAGAACCTATGAAAACCAATTTTTGAAATAACGTCCGAATGGGCGTTAACAAAAATTTAACCAGTTTTTATATAATGTAATTGGCCGCGTTTCGTCACTCAATGGAAGAAATGTTATGAATCATAAGTAGGTAATGACACAATGGCAGCTGGTGAGGAAAACTTAATGACAATATACAAGTAGAGTAAGAGCTCTTAGTGTTGTTGCAGGTTACAACCCTAGTTATGGTGGCATATGTTACAAGTGATTGAATATGCATCTGACTTAGCTCTGTAATAGATATATAAAAACATGGGAACTAATGTTTCATGTTTGTTTTGTTGGGTTTAACGGCCAGCGACCTACTATAAGTAAGGTCGTTAGGCCTGCAACCCTGTTTGATCTTGAACTGTAAAGTTCCTACATAATGATTATATTAATTCCTATAAGTCCTACCTCCTCCTATATGGGAACAAAAAATATAGATATTGGAATAAAAGATAAAAAGTGGGTATTATGTCAAGGTGGCAGCAAACACCATCCAGTGGGCACAACATCCACTGGTGCAGCTACCAGAAGGACTGAGAGAAAAAATAGGATAGATTAGAGATAGTCCTTCACCATAACATGAAACCTATATATATATATATATATATATATATATATATATATATATATATATATATATATATATATATATATATAAGCATGATGATAACACGGGCAACTCGTCAGCTGGACGGACCCAGCCCCAAGCGATCCTGGCCAGCAGCATAATGAGCAAATGGCTTCGTCTACCACACAACCAGGCCAGAGCAGAAGCAACCACACCCCGGAGCCAGCTCCAGCACAGAACCACAGCCAACGAACCACCTTATATCATCTTGATCATTTCCGGGCCTTAAGAAAGATAATCAATTGGTTGATTCTGTTATGATCACCGAGGAGATTGTATATGATGAAGTTGGTTTTCTTTTTGTGGCCAAATGTGTCGTACTCTTGATGTTTTCACTGTACGTTGTGCAGTGTATGAGAAGGTGACCGTCTGGTGTTAAATTGGTTTGGCAGGTTTCACATCTTGCTGGGAAGTTTCGGTTAATATAGGGTTGTTGGTGGGTGCTGTACGTGATGTAAGGTTGTAGGGGAGTGATGTACGTGATGTAAGGTTGTAGATTGGTGCTGTATGTGATGTAAGGTTGTAGGTGGGTGATGTATGTAATGTAAGGTTGTAGGAAGGTGTGTATATGATGTAAGGTTGTAGGTAGGTGCTGTATGTGATGTAAGGTTGTAGGAAGGTGCTGTATGTGATGTAAGGTTGTAGGTGGGTGCTGTATGTGATGTAAGGTTGTAGGTGGATTATGTATGTGATGTAAGGTTGTAGGTGGGTGCTGTATGTGATGTAAGGTTGTAGGTGGGTGCTGTATCTAATGTAAGGTTGTAGGTGGGTGCTGTATGTAATGTAAGGTTGTATATGGGTGTTGTATGTGATGTAAAGTTGTAGGTGGGTGTTGTATGTAATGTAAGGTTGTAGGTGGGTGCTGTATGTGATGTAAGGTTGTAGGTAGGTGATGTACGTGATGTAAGGTTGTAGGTGGGTGATGTATGTGATGTAAGGTTGTAGGTGAGTGCTGTATGTGATGTAAGGTTGTAGGTGGGTGATGTACGTGATGAAAGGTTGTAGGTGAGTGCTGTATGTGATGTAAGGTTGTAGGTGAGTGCTGTATGTGATGTAAGGTTGTAGGTGGGTGACGTACGTGATGTAAAGTTGTAGGTGGGTGATGTACGTGATGTAAGGTTGTAGGTAGGTGCTGTATGTGACGTAAGGTTGTAGGTGGGTGATGTACGTGATGTAAGGTTGTAGGTTAGTGCTGTATGTGATGTAAAGTTGTAGTTGGGTGATGCACGTGATGTATGGTTGTAGGTGGGTGATGTACGTGATGTAAGGTTGTAGGTGAGTGCTGTATGTGATGTAAGGTTGTAGGTGGGTGATGTACGTGATTTAAGGTTGTAGGTGGGTGATGTATGTGACTTAAGGTTGTAGGTGGGTGATGTATGTGATGTAAGGTTGTAGGTGGGTGATGTACGTGATGTACGTGATGTAAGATTTTAGGTGGGTGATGTATGTAATGTAAGGTTGTAGGTGGGAGAAGCACGTGATGCAAGGTTGTAGGTGGGTGTTGTATGTAATGAAAGGTTGTAGGTGGGTGATGTATGTGATGTAAGGTAGGTGGGTGATGTACGTGATGTAAGGTTGTAGGTGGGTGATGTATGTGATGTAAGGTTGTAGGTGGGTGATGTACGTGATGTAAGGTTGTAGGTGGGTGTTGTATGTGATGCAAAGTTGTAGGTGGGTGATGTATGTGATGTAAGGTTGTAGGTGGGTGTTGTATGTGATGTAAGGCTGTAGGTGGGTAATGCATGTGATGTAAGGTTGTAGGTGGGTGTTGTATGTGATGTAAGGTTGTAGGTGGGTGTTGTATGTGATGTAAGGTTGTAGGTGGGTGATGTATGTGAAGTAAGGTTGTAGGTGGGTGATGTATGTGATGTAAGGTTGTAGGTGGGTGTTGCATGTGATGTAAGGTTGTAGGTGGGTAATGCATGTGATGTAAGGTTGTAGGTGGGTGATGTACGTGATGTAAGGTTGTGGGTGGGTGATGTACGTGATGTAAGGTTGTAGGTGGGTGCTGTATGTGTTGTAAGGTTGTAGGTGGGTGATGTATGTGATGTAAGGTTGTTGGTGAGTAATGTACGTGATGTAAGGTTGTAGGTAGGTGATGTACGTGATGTAAGGTTGTAGGTGGGTGATGTATGTGATGTAAGGTTGTAGGTGGGTGATGTATGTGAAGTAAGGTTGTAGGTGGGTGATGTATGTGATGTAAGGTTGCAAGTGGGTGTTGCATGTGATGTAAGGTTGTAGGTGGGTAATGCATGTGATGTAAGGTTGTAGGTGGGTGATGTACGTGATGTAAGGTTGTGGGTGGGTGATGTACGTGATGTAAGGTTGTAGGTGGGTGCTGTTTGTGTTGTAAGGTTGTAGGTGGGTGATGTATGTGATGTAAGGTTATAGGTGGGTGATGTACGTGATGTAAGGTTGTCGGTGGGTGATGTATGTGTTGTAAGGTTGCAGGTGGGTAATGTACGTGATGTAAGGTTGTAGGTGGGTGATGTACGTGATGTAAGGTTGTAGGTGGGTGATGTACGTGATTTAAGGTTGTAGGTGGGTGATGTACGTGATGTAAGGTTGTAGGTGGGTGATGTTCGTGATGTAAGGTTGCAGGTGGGTAATGTACGTGATGTAAGGTTGTAGGTGGGTGATGTACGTGATGTAAGGTTGTAGGTGGGTGATGTACGTGATGTAAGGTTGTAGGTGGGCGATGTACGTGATGTAAGGTTGTAGGTGGGTGATGTACGTGATGTAAGGTTGTAGGTGGGTGATGTACGTGATGTAAGGTTGTAGGTGGGTGATGTACGTGATGTAAGGTTGTAGGTGGGTGATGTACGTGATGTAAGGTTGTAGGTGGGTGATGTACGTGATGTAAGGTTGTAGGTGGGTGATGTATGTGTTGTAAGGTTGTAGGTGGGTGATGTACGTGATGTAAGGTTGTAGGTGGGTGATGTACGTGATGTAAGGTTGTAGGTGGGTGATGTACGTGATGTAAGGTTGTAGGTGGGTGATGTACGTGATGTAAGGTTGTAGGTGGGTGATGTTCGTGATGTAAGGTTGCAGGTGGGTAATGTACGTGATGTAAGGTTGTAGGTGGGTGATGTACGTGATGTAAGGTTGTAGGTGGGTGATGTACGTGATGTAAGGTTGTAGGTGGGCGATGTACGTGATGTAAGGTTGTAGGTGGGTGATGTACGTGATGTAAGGTTGTAGGTGGGTGATGTACGTGATGTAAGGTTGTAGGTGGGTGATGTACGTGATGTAAGGTTGTAGGTGGGTGATGTACGTGATGTAAGGTTGTAGGTGGGTGATGTTCGTGATGTAAGGTTGCAGGTGGGTAATGTACGTGATGTAAGGTTGTAGGTGGGTGATGTACGTGATGTAAGGTTGTAGGTGGGTGATGTACGTGATGTAAGGTTGTAGGTGGGCGATGTACGTGATGTAAGGTTGTAGGTGGGTGATGTACGTGATGTAAGGTTGTAGGTGGGTGATGTACGTGATGTAAGGTTGTAGGTGGGTGATGTACGTGATGTAAGGTTGTAGGTGGGTGATGTACGTGATGTAAGGTTGTAGGTGGGTGATGTACGTGATGTAAGGTTGTAGGTGGGTGATGTATGTGTTGTAAGGTTGTAGGTGGGTGTTGTATGTGCAGATGAGACGTAGATAGGCCAGCACAACTTCTTCTCTTGTGTTCCTCCTGTACCGGTACCAGGTCCTGGAGACCGCTACTTGTGGTTTATATTGTGGTTTATATTGTGTTCCTCCTGTACCGGTACCAGGTCCTGGAGGACGCTACTTGTGGTTTATATTGTGGTTTATATTGTGTTCCTCCTGTACCGGTACCAAGTCCTGGAGGACGCTACTTGTGGTTTATATTGTGGTTTATATTGTGTTCCTCCTGTACCGGTACCAGGTCCTGGAGACCGCTACTTGTGGTTTATATTGTGGTTTATATTGTGTTCCTCCTGTACCGGTACCAGGTCCTGGAGGACGCTACTTGTGGTTTATATTGTGGTTTATATTGTGTTCCTCCTGTACCGGTACCAAGTCCTGGAGGACGCTACTTGTGGTTTATATTGTGGTTTATATTGTGTTCCTCCTGTACCGGTACCAGGTCCTGGAGACCGCTACTTGTGGTTTATATTGTGGTTTATATTGTGTTCCTCCTGTACCGGTACCAGGTCCTGGAGGACGCTACTTGTGGTTTATATTGTGGTTTATATTGTGTTCCTCCTGTACCGGTACCAAGTCCTGGAGGACGCTACTTGTGGTTTATATTGTGGTTTATATTGTGTTCCTCCTGTACCGGTACCAGGTCCTGGAGACCGCTACTTGTGGTTTATATTGTGGTTTATATTGTGTTCCTCCTGTACCGGTACCAGGTCCTGGAGGACGCTACTTGTGGTTTATATTGTGGTTTATATTGTGTTCCTCCTGTACCGGTACCAAGTCCTGGAGGACGCTACTTGTGGTTTATATTGTGGTTTATATTGTGTTCCTCCTGTACCGGTACCAGGTCCTGGAGACCGCTACTTGTGGTTTATATTGTGGTTTATATTGTGTTCCTCCTGTACCGGTACCAGGTCCTGGAGGACGCTACTTGTGGTTTATATTGTGGTTTATATTGTGTTCCTCCTGTACCGGTACCAGGTCCTGGAGACCGCTACTTGTGGTTTATATTGTGGTTTATATTGTGTTCCTCCTGTACCGGTACCAGGTCCTGGAGGACGCTACTTGTGGTTTATATTGTGGTTTATATTGTGTTCCTCCTGTACCGGTACCAGGTCCTGGAGGACGCTACTTGTGGTTTATATTGTGGTTTATATTGTGTTCCTCCTGTACCGGTACCAGGTCCTGGAGGACGCTACTTGTGGTTTATATTGTGGTTTATATTGTGTTCCTCCTGTACCGGTACCAGGTCCTGGAGACCGCTACTTGTGGTTTATATTGTGGTTTATATTGTGTTCCTCCTGTACCGGTACCAGGTCCTGGAGGACGCTACTTGTGGTTTATATTTTCTTGCTACAGTCAGGCTGGACCACTAACTTTGCCACAGAAGAAATATTGAATGGTTTCTCAAGGGCTAGCAGTCCCCCCAGCTGCCGGAGCTCCCTCTATGTTGCCATGACCTGCCACACACACACATCAAGATGATGTCTTTGTTACGTGAGGTTCATGTATTAATAATGTTGGCCTTAATTTTCATTTGACTCAGTATAACCAGAGTTTATAGTTTTAAGAGCTGACAACGAATAGATAAAGATTACTGATTTAATATGAATTAAATTAACTATATAATCTATGGCCTTATCAATAGCAAATAATTGCGCACAGAAAACAGACGTGCGCCTCGGTAACCTGTACCTAAGAGAAGATTGGGTCGACGCTACACTTACACCCACACATTCACCTGTGTCTTGCAACCATCTGTGTAGACGTGTCTCTTGGAACCATCTGTGTAGACGTGTCTCTTGGAACCATCTGTGTAGACGTGTCTCTTGGAACCATCTGTGTAGACGTGTCTCTTGGAACCATCTGTGTAGACGTGTGTCTTGGAATCATCTGTGTAGACGTGTGTCTTGCAACCATCTGTGTAGACGTGTGTCTTGCAACCATCTGTGTAGACGTGTGTCTTAGAACCATCTGTGTAGACATGTGTCTTGCAACCATCTGTGTAGACGTGTGTCTTAGAACCATCTGTGTAGACGTGTCTTGCAACCATCTGTGTAATCGTGTGTCTTAGAACCATCTGTGTAGACGTGTGTCTTAGAACCATCTGTGTAGACATGTGTCTTGCAACCATCTGTGTAGACGTGTGTCTTGCAACCATCTGTGTAGACGTGTCTCTTGCAACCATCTGTGTAGACGTGTGTCTTAGAACCATCTGTGTAGACGTGTGTCTTAGAACCATCTGTGTAGACGTGTGTCTTAGAACCATCTGTGTAGACGTGTGTCTTAGAACCATCTGTGTAGACATGTGTCTTGCAACCATCTGTGTAGACGTGTGTCTTAGAACCATCTGTGTAGACATGTGTCTTGCAACCATCTGTGTAGACGTGTGTCTTGCAACCATCTGTGTAGACGTGTCTCTTGCAACCATCTGTGTAGACGTGTGTCTTAGAACCATCTGTGTAGACATGTGTCTTAGAACCATCTGTGTAGACGTGTTTCTTAGAACCATCTGTGTAGACGTGTGTCTTAGAACCATCTGTGTAGACATGTGTCTTAGAACCATCTGTGTAGACGTGTGTCTTAGAACCATCTGTGTAGACGTGTGTCTTAGAACCATCTGTGTAGACATGTGTCTTAGAACCATCTGTGTAGACGTGTGTCTTAGAACCATCTGTGTAGACGTGTGTCTTAGAACCATCTGTGTAGACGTGTGTCTTAGAACCATCTGTGTAGACGTGTGTCTTAGAACCATCTGTGTAGACGTGGTCATATGATAAATGATCCGTAATGACGTCACGGGATCGCTGGTGTACCGGTGAGTTACTTTTCTTCACAGGAAGCCACTTGATCTTAGCTTTTATTCTGGACTCCTACAAAGGAGGTAGTTTATTTCTAACCAGCGAGTTCACTTCCAGACCAGAGTTCTCATTGACGCCTGTATGGATGAACTGTTCGTATTGTTGTGTCAGGCAGTAGTGTGTCTTCTCCTGGTCATCACAATACAACATTTTAACGTTAATTCATCTGGCCACAGCAGCCGGAGACGAGGTACATTTGCCTCAATTACCAGTTATTCTGGTACATGACAGAGCTGCAAAACACCTTCGCAGGCATTTATTCTGCAACACATCCAACCTTCTCAGGATATAGTGGCTCACTGAAGCATACACCTGCGAGCCATAGTCTAGTTTACTTCTAATAATGACCTTGTACAACATTAATAAACATATCCTGTCGGCTCCCTAAATGATCAGAGAGATACTTTAGAATATTTAACCCTTTATTACAATTAATAATCAAATAATCTAGGTGCTTTTTCCAACTTGATCTTCGGTCAAAGTTTAATCCAAGAAATCTTACCTTATTGCAGAAGGGAGTCGGGTTGTGGTCTAAGCTACAAATTCTGGATTTCATTTTTACGGGTAAAAACAAGGGCGACCTTCGTAACTGGTGAAAACTGGAATCCCCACAGAAGTGCCCACCTTGAACGAGCTTAAGTGCAACTTAAACCCGTTCAGCCGATAACTGTGCATTAGGCGAGGATTTGCCATATTGGATAATCATGAGCATAAAGTGAGTATTTAAGGTTTCGAGGGACGGAAGTTGGAGACAGAATATGACATTAATCATTAAATAATGTTGGGCTCAGAACACTGTCTTGCGGCACCACATATGTTCGAGATTACGTTAGATGCAGCAAGTTGGACAGCAAATGTTCTGTCGTATAAAAAAGTTTGAGCAAAAATAGTTCAAGAAACTGCTACAGCAATAGCATAAAGTTTGCTTAACATTCCGTTTGGCCATAATAAGGCTTTTTCCAAATCTAAAAAAAAAACTGCAATTAAAAAATCTTTCTTTATAAAATTGTCTGAAATGTTTTATTCTAAATTCATTCAATGATCCATTGTGCTTTTGTATCTACAGAATGTACACTGTTGATCATTTCATAAGTTCTGTAATTCTCCTAACAAATCAGCCTTTTATCAACCATTCATTTCATGATCTTGCAGCTCGTGAGCGGAATAGGTCGAAACGAATTTATATTCGTAGGTGTCCGGAGCCTTTTGGGATGGGGATAACGTGGGCAAAGTGTCATGAGTTTGGTAACGTTCGAGACGTCCAAATCTGATTGTACAATGCTAACAACTTCGTCAGGTTAGCCTGACTAAGGTGCTGGATCACCCCATAAGTGATCCCGCTCGGTCCCGGACTCGAACCTTTACAGGATTTCAGGGCAAGAAGCAATTCTTTCATTGTAAATATTTTGTTGTAATCAAAGGTATCTTCTGTGGCAAAGTCTGGTAACTGCAGCCTGGCCTGGCGCTTGTGGTGTAGGAAGTGTGGGTCGTAACTAGCCGAGCTGCTGTTGTCTGAGAATCTCCTGGTGATGGCGTTGGCTATGTCAACTGGGTCGTCTGAGGTGCCGTCTTGCGTGGTAAGTTGGGGGATGAATGGTTGTTTGTACCATCTTGTTATGGTATTAATTGCGGACCAGACCTGACTGCTGGATGTTGTGTCTTTATTGTGGACCAGACCTGACTGCTGGGTGTTGTGTCTTTATTGTGGACCAGACCTGACTGCTGGGTGTTGTGTCTTTATTGTGGACCAGACCTGACTGCTGGGTGTTGTGTCTTTATTGTGGACCAGACCTGACTGCTGGATGTGTTTTTACAGTTGCAACATAGCCACGTCAGGCGTTTCTCTTAGTTTGTCGTATTGTTCTTCTTGCCTGAGTCCTCGCTTGTTTATATGTAATGAAGTTGTTATCTGACCCAGGCTCTTTGTGGACCATCCTATATCTCCTATTGTGCTCACACTTCGGCAATCTGGTGTTCAGCAAGGAACTCTGTACTTTGTGGATATTGTAGGATCTTAGGAATGGAGGCCTCAGCAGCCCTGAAGAAGGTATTGGTTACATTATTGACCTTTCTGTCAATGTCATCTCTGGATATATCTAGGATGGCTGGTCTTGAGAATGACCCCCGGTCTGCTTTCTTATAATTAAATGTAAACAGAGACGGTCTGGTGGTATTGTCCCATGTATAAAGGCCTGTCTACACGAGCGGGCCTGATCGGCGGGTTTGCCCGTTAACGGGCAAATTCTGGCGGGCCTGTCCGTGAATGTTGTCCACACGACCGAAGTGATGAACAGCCGGGCCTGCCCGACGATGTTGCCAGTAGCGGGTGGAGTGCGGTACGAGAACCATGGTGCCTAGCATTGTCAAGAAAAAGATTTTGTGCTCTATGATAATAGCTTTGTGTCTCAAGAAGAAAAGGATATGGTGTAAAGATTGGTTAAAGAAAAGAAGTATGTTTGGAAGCACTGCAACAATACTTCATGAACTACAATGTAGTGAGGAACACGACTTCAGAAATTACCTGAGGATGAGTGTAAGCACTTTTTACATCTTATCAAAGGTGGAGCCATACACAGTGGAGAAAGACACAGTTATGAGAAACAGCATTACACCAGAAGCTCGTCTGGAAGCAACTCTGCGATTTTTAGCAAGTGGGTCTACTTATTCAGCTTCACATTCCATAAACATGGATTCTTACGATAAAGGTCAATCAAAGTACTAGTAAGTTCTTTAGACCAAAAAATTGTTGGTGGCTCACTAGAGTTATCCTGGGCTGCCATCGTTAAATGTTCACTTTGTTACTATGCCGTGGGATGTGGGATGAAGGCCCGCTGTAGGTTCACGATATTATCTTGCGTCTGGCAGGGTAGAAACTACAGCTACCGGGCACCAGCTCAGTGATTTCGCTCGGCGGGCTTTCGGGCAATTTGATCGTTTGCCCGTCAAATATGCCCGTTAACGGGCAAGCCCGCCGATCAGGCCCGCTCGTGTAGACAGGCCTTAAGAAAGACAGATTGGTAAGTGGTCACTTCCCAAGAAGTCGTCATAAGTACCCCAGGTGATGTCATTTAGTGTATCCGAGGATACAAATATAAGTCGATGGCTGAGATGTTTTCTGTCCGATCATCTACACGAGTTCCACTACCATCCTTCAGAAGGGCCAAATTAGAATTGATGATATAATTTACCATTTGTTTCCCACGAGACTCTGCCCGTATTCTTCCCCATTGTTGATGATGATGATGATGATGATGATAATGAGCGTTGAAGTCTCCAAGAATTAGTCTTTTGTGGGATAATTAACTAAAACGCAAAGTGAACTCATCATCATGGAGTGCATTGGAACCGGGACACTTGATTGAACAAATGGCCAGGTTATTAAATTTGACTCTACATGCGACAGCTTCTAGGGTAGAATTTAAAGTCACTTGTGTATGGGGTAAACTTTGGTGTACATATAAGGCTTCCCTATGATCTATAGGGATGATAGTTATCTAAAACAGCACAATCTTGGACTGTGCTCTTTCATATTGGTCTCTTGTAGACATATAACGTCTGGTCTATAAACAGTGACAGTTGTGCTTGCTTATTCCTAAGACCTCTATAATTCCACTGAATGATACTGAACGCGTTGGTTTAAGATTTCTTTAGCCGGCCAGCTTTGTGAACCTTTTTTTGGACTTGGGCGAGTTCCCAGGGGAACGGGATTGGCTCCTGATAGTGGAGACGGTATTGTCGTCCAATGATTCCACCGTGGAAGACTTCATCATGGAGGAAGACCTCCTCACTGGAGCTACAGGAACGACCACCTGCCACACAGTTTCTTTCGTAACTTCATCTTGTCGTCTGACATTGTTGGTACAAACAGAGCAGCAGGTGGCTCTTGAGTACGAGTCTTTGTGGGTATTATCGTCAGTGTCAGTGTCGGTCTGATTCATTATGGGTTCGTCTGGAGTGGTGGGTCGTGGTTGGTTCAGTAGTTCCCGTGGCAATTGTGACCATGATCAGCTTACATTTCCATGCCATAGCATAGAACTCCTTGTGTTTGGCAGTGTGGTGAGTCTCCTTCACCCTCTTCCTTGCTTCATCATATGAAATGTTTTCCTTTGCCTTAACTGTCCAGACTTCCTTCTCAAACTTGTACCGAAGACATACTCGGTACGAGCTTGGGTGATTGCCTCCCCCCACAGTTAACGCACACTACCACCTTGGCCGTACAATTGTCAGCAACATGGTCCTCGCTGCCACACTTTCCACATCGAGATGAAAAAGTACAAGACTTTTCACCGTGATCAAACCTTTGGCATTTACAACATGGCAAGATGTTCGGTATGTAAGGTCTCACAGCTACCTCCTCACCTAACCTACGGCAATGTCACTTGGCAATTTGGATTTTCCGAACATTAGAGTGATCAGGTGGGTTGTACGTGCGTCAATAAGTGTTGTGATAAGTCGAGCAGCGATCACTTCCTCGTGTGTACGTTCCTTCACATGTCGTCCTGACTCATGCCCATGATATCAAGATTACTCCTCTGCATGACTTCATGCTCACCGGAAAGGAAGCCACAACATCGTAATGAAGGGAATTTTCTCAGCTTAAGTAAGTCTGCCACTTGATCTGATGACTTAACTTTGACAAGAAGGTCACCACTAGCCAGTTTCCTTACCATTTTATCAACAGCACCAGCCAGGCTGGCTGGCCATCAATCACTTTCTTGATGAGGAAGCGTTCAAGTGGTCATGACCAAGAAGGATGTCAACATTATGTCCAGCGTGGGTCGGTCACAACCACAACTTCCTA
Source organism: Panulirus ornatus (assembly GCF_036320965.1). NCBI lineage: Eukaryota > Metazoa > Arthropoda > Malacostraca > Decapoda > Palinuridae > Panulirus > Panulirus ornatus. The sequence continues at coordinate 91,177,705 of NC_092227.1, forward strand.
ATGAAGTTGTGGTTGCCTTACTAGAGTCCATACCAGTGGGGCTAGACCCCACATTCTGGGGTGGCGCACTACCCCACACAAAACATACTTTCAACACCTTCCATCTTCTTTAAAGATAAATACAAAGCAGCTGATCAGACAGACAAGCGGCCCAGAGTAGGGCGGGCGGGCCGGAAGTACAGAGCTGCTGTGGTGCTGAGGTCATCATGCCTCACATGGTGGCACAATTATGTCTCACTAACACCAGCCCTCCCTCCTTCATGACATGTACCAGTGGTCGAGCAACACCAGAAACACCGGTCAACACACCTGCTTCACTGTAAACACCGGTCAACACTCACCTACCTCACTATAAACACCGGTTAACACTCACCTAGCTCACTGTAAACACCAGTTAACACTCACCTGCCTCACTGTAAACACCGGTCAACACTCACCTGCCTCACTGTAAACACCAGTTAACACTCACCTGCCTCACTGTAAACACCAGGCAACACTCACCTGCCTCACTGTAAACACCAGTCAACACTCACCTGCCTCACTGTAAACACCAGTCAACACTCACCTGCCTCACTGTAAACACCAGTCAACACTCACCTGCCTCACTGTAAACACCAGTCAACACTCACCTGCCTCACTGTAAACACCAGTCAACACTCACCTGCCTCACTGTAAACACCAGTCAACACTCACCTGCCTCACTGTAAACACCAGTCAACACTCACCTGCCTCACTGTAAACACCAGTCAACACTCACCTGCCTCACTGTATACACCGGTCAACACTCACCTGCCTCACTGTAAACACCGGTCAACACACCTGCTTCACTGTAAACACCGGTTAACACTCACCTGCCTCACTGTAAACACCGGTCAACACTCACCTGCCTCACTGTAAACACCGGTCAACACACCTGCTTCACTGTAAACACCGGTCAACACTCACCTGCCTCACTGTAAACACCGGTCAACACTCATCTGCCTCACTGTAAGCACCGGTCAACACACCTGCTTCACTGTAAACACCGGTCAACACTCACCTACCTCACTATAAACACCGGTTAACACTCACCTAGCTCACTGTAAACACCAGTTAACACTCACCTGCCTCACTGTAAACACCGGTCAACACTCACCTGCCTCACTGTAAACACCGGTCAACACTCACCTGCCTCACTGTAAACACCAGTCAACACTCACCTGGGTCACTGTAAACACCAGTCAACACTCACCTGCCTCACTGTAAACAACAGTCAACACACCTGCTTCACTGTAAACACCAGTCAACACTCACCTGCCTCACTGTAAGCACCGATCAACAAACCTGCTTCACTGTAAATACCGGTCAACACTCACCTGCCTCACTGTAAACACCAGTCAACACTCACCTACCTCACTATAAACACCAATCAACACTCACCTGCCTCACTGTAAACACCGGTCAACACTCAACTGCTTCACTGTAAACACCGGTCAACACTCACCTGCCTCACTGTAAACACCGGTCAACACTCACCTGCCTCACTGTAAACACCGGTCAACATTCACGTGCCTCACTGTAAACACCAGTCAGCACTCACCTGCCTCACTGTAAACACCGGTCAACACTCACCTGCCTCACTGTAAACACCGGTCAACACACCTGCTTCACTGTAAACACCAGTCAACACTCACCTGCCTCACTGTAAACACCGGTCAGCACTCACCTGCCTCACTGTAGACACCGGTCAACACACCTGCTTCACTGTAAACACCGGTCAACACTCACCTCCCTCACTGTAAACACCGGTCAACACTCACCTGCCTCACTGTAAACACCGGTCAACACTCACCTGCCTCACTGTAAACACCGGTCAACTCTCACCTGCCTCACTGTAAACACCGGTCAACACACATGCTTCACTGTAAACACCGGCAATACTCACCTGCCTCACTGTAAACACCGGTCAACACTCAACTGCCTCACTGTAAACACCGGTCAACACACCTGCTTCACTGTAAACACCGGCAACACTCACCTGCCTCACTGTAAACACCGGTCAACACTCACCTACCTTACTGTAAACACCGTTCAACATTCACCTGCCTCACTGTAAACACCAGTCAACACTCACCTGCCTCACTGTAAACACCGGTCAACACTTATCTGCCTCACTGTAAACACCGGTCAACACATCTGCTTCACTGTAAACACCAGTCAACACTCACCTGCCTCATTGTAAACACCGGTCAACACTCACCTGCCTCACTGTAGACACCGGTCAACACACCTGCTTCACTGTAAACACCGGTCAACACTCATCTGCCTCACTGTAAACACCGGTCAACACTCACCTGCCTCACTGTAAACACCGGTCAACACTCACCTGCCTCACTGTAAACACCGGTCAACACTCACCTGCCTCACTGTAAACACCGGTCAACACACCTGCTTCACTGTAAACACCGGCAACACTCACCTGCCTCACTGTAAACACCGGTTAACACTTACCTGTCTCACTGTAAACACCGATCAACACACCTGCTTCACTGTAAACACCGGCAACACTCACCTGCCTCACTGTAAACACCGGTCAACACTCACCTGCCTCACTGTAAACATCGGTCAACACTCACCTACCTCACTGTAAGCACCGGTCAACACACCTGCTTCACTGTAAACACCGGTCAACACTCACCTGCCTCTGTAAACACCGGTCAACACTCACCTGCCTCACTGTAAACACCGGTCAACACTCAACTGCCTCACTGTAAACACCAGTCAACACTCACCTGCCTCACTGTAAACACCGGTCAACACTTACCTGCCTCACTGTAAACACCAGTCAACACTCACCTGCCTCACTGTAAACACCAGTCAACACTCACCTGCCTCACTGTAAACATCAGTCAACACACCTACTTCACTGTAAACACCGGTCAACACTCACGTGCCTCACTGTAAGCACCGGTCAACACACCTGCTTCACTGTAAACACCGGTCAACACTCACCTGCCTCTGTAAACACCGGTCAACACTCAACTGCTTCACTGTAAACACCGGTCAACACTCAACTGCCTCACTGTAAACACCAGTCAACACTCACCTGCCTCACTGTAAACACCGGTCAACACTCACCTGCCTCACTGTAAACACCGGTCAACACTCACCTGCCTCACTGTAAACACCAGTCAACACTCACCTGCCTTACTGTAAACACCGGTTAACACTCACCTGCCTCACTGTAAACACCGGTCAACACTCAACTGCTTCACTGTAAACACCGGTCAACACTCACCTGCCTCACTGTAAACATCGTTCAACACTCACCTGCCTCACTGTGAACACCGGTCAACACACCTGCTTCACTGTAAACACCAGTCAACACTCACCTGCCTCACTGTGAACACCGGTCAACATTCCCCTGCCTCACTGTAAGCACCAGTCAACACTCACCTGCCTCACTGTAAACACCGGTCAACACACCTGCTTCACTGTAAACACAAAAAGAGAAGAGTTAAGACAAAAATATAAACACATAAAATTTGGGGTAGGGAATAAGGTAAATACTTCACTAAGCTAAAAGTTAAGCTAAAAAAAAAAAAAAAAATGAAAAAAAAAGGAAAACCCTGTTTTACCAGTTCATGTATTGTGCTACTGTGAGTTGCCTTACATATTTAATGTAAACGTCTGGGGATCCGTGCATAATGACTGATTATGTTAGTTGTGTTGCAACCAGTTACATATTAAGATTCCATTCACTGCGTAGTTACGCACATTTAATTGTCAAGTTATGCGTAACCATGTCATCATATTCTGGTACTGAGCGTAAGAAGATTATTGGCTTTTCCTCAGCCTACAGGAAAGTTAGTAGTCAAAGTGCGTTTGGCAGTCCTTTGGCCTAGTTGGGTTATTTTTTTTTTTTTTTTATACTTTGTCGCTGTCTCCCGCGTTTGCGAGGTAGCGCAAGGAAACAGACGAAAGAAATGGCCCAACCCACCCCCATACACATGTATATACATACGTCCACACACGCAAATATACATACATACACAGCTTTCCATGGTTTACCCCAGACGCTTCACATGCCTTGATTCAATCCACTGACAGCACGTCAACCCCGGTATACCACATCGCTCCAATTCACTCTATTCCTTGCCCTCCTTTCACCCTCCTGCATGTTCAGGCCCCGATCACACAAAATCTTTTTCACTCCATCTTTCCACCTCCAATTTGGTCTCCCTCTTCTCCTTGCTCCCTCCACCTCCGACACATATATCCTCTTGGTCAATCTTTCCTCACTCATCCTCTCCATGTGCCCAAACCACTTCAAAACACCCTCTTCTGCTCTCTCAACCACACTCTTTTTATTTCCACACATCTCTCTTACCCTTACGTTACTCACTCGATCAAACCACCTCACACCACACATTGTCCTCAAACATCTCATTTCCAGCACATCCATCCTCCTGCGCACAACTCTATCCATAGCCCACGCCTCGCAACCATACAACATTGTTGGAACTACTATTCCTTCAAACATACCCATTTTTGCTTTCCGAGATAATGTTCTCGACTTCCACACATTCTTCAAGGCCCCTAGAATTTTCGCCCCCTCCCCCACCCTATGATCCACTTCCGCTTCCATGGTTCCATCCGCTGCCAGATCCACTCCCAGATATCTAAAACACTTCACTTCCTCCAGTTTTTCTCCATTCAAACTCACCTCCCAATTGACTTGACCCTCAACCCTACTGTACCTAATAACCTTGCTCTTATTCACATTTACTCTTAACTTTCTTCTTCCACACACTTTACCAAACTCAGTCACCAGCTTCTGCAGTTTCTCACATGAATCAGCCACCAGCGCTGTATCATCAGCGAACAACAACTGACTCACTTCCCAAGCTCTCTCATCCCCAACAGACTTCATACTTGCCCCTCTTTCCAAAACTCTTGCATTTACCTCCCTAACAACCCCATCCATAAACAAATTAAACAACCATGGAGACATCACACACCCCTGCCGCAAACCTACATTCACTGAGAACCAATCACTTTCCTCTCTTCCTAAACGTACACATGCCTTACATCCTCGATAAAAACTTTTCACTGCTTCTAACAACTTTCCTCCCACACCATATATTCTTAATACCTTCCACAGAGCATCTCTATCAACTCTATCATATGCCTTCTCCAGATCCATAAATGCTACATACAAATCCATTTGCTTTTCTAAGTATTTCTCACATACATTCTTCAAAGCAAACACCTGATCCACACATCCTCTACCACTTCTGAAACCACACTGCTCTTCCCCAATCTGATGCTCTGTACATGCCTTCACCCTCTCAATCAATACCCTCCCATATAATTTACCAGGAATACTCAACAAACTTATACCTCTGTAATTTGAGCACTCACTCTTATCCCCTTTGCCTTTGTACAATGGCACTATGCACGCATTCCGCCAATCCTCAGGCACCTCACCATGAGTCGTACATACATTAGATAACCTTACCAACCAGTCAACAATACAGTCACCACCTTTTTTAATAAATTCCACTGCAATACCATCCAAACCTGCTGCCTTGCCGGCTTTCATCTTCCGCAAAGCTTTCACTACCTCTTCTCTGTTTACCAAATCATTTTCCCTAACCCTCTCACTTTGCACACCACCTCGACCAAAACACCCTATATCTGCCACTCTATCATCAAACACATTCAACAAACCTTCAAAATACTCACTCCATCTCCTTCTCACATCACCACTACTTGTTATCACCTCCCCATTTGCGCCCTTCACTGCAGTTCCCATTTGCTCCCTTGTCTTACGCACTTTATTTACCTCCTTCCAGAACATCTTTTTATTCTCCCTAAAATTTAATTATACTCTCTCACCCCAACTCTCATTTGCCCTTTTTTTCACCTCTTGCACCTTTCTCTTGACCTCCTGTCTCTTTCTTTTATACATCTCCCACTCAATTGCATTTTTTCCCTGCAAAAATCGTCCAAATGCCTCTCTCTTCTCTTTCACTAATACTCTTACTTCTTCATCCCACCACTCACTACCCTTTCTAATCAACCCACCTCCCACTCGTCTCATGCCACAAGCATCTTTTGCGCAATCCATCACTGATTCCCTAAATACATCCCATTCCTCCCCCACTCCCCTTACTTCCATTGTTCTCACCCTTTTCCATTCTGTACTCAGTCTCTCCTGGTACTTCCTCACACAGGTCTCCTTCTCAAGCTCACTTACTCTCACCACCCTCTTCACCCCAACATTCACTCTTCTTTTCTGAAAACCCATACAAATCTTCACCTTAGCCTCCACAAGATAATGATCAGACATCCCTCCAGTTGCACCTCTCAGCACATTAACATCCAAAAGTCTCTCTTTCGCACGCCTGTCAAGTAACACGTAATCCAATAACGCTCTCTGGCCATCTCTCCTACTTACATAAGTATACTTATGTATATCTCGCTTTTTAAACCAGGTATTCCCAATCATCAGTCCTTTTTCAGCACATAAATCTACAAGCTCTTCACCATTTCCATTTACAACACTGAACACCCCATGTATACCAATTATTCCCTCAACTGCCACATTACTCACCTTCGCATTCAAATCACCCATCACTATGACCCGGTCTCGTGCATCAAAACCACTAACACACTCATTCAGCTGCTCCCAAAACACTTGCCTCTCTTGATCTTTCTTCTCATGCCCAGGTGCATATGCACCAATAATCACCCACCTCTCTCCATCAACTTTCAGTTTTACCCATATTAATCGAGAATTTACTTTCTTACACTCTATCACATACTCCCACAACTCCTGTTTCAGGAGTATTGCTACTCCTTCCCTTGCTCTTGTCCTCTCACTAACCCCTGACTTTACTCCCCAGACATTCCCAAACCACTCTTCCCCTTTACCCTTGAGCTTCGTTTCACTCAGAGCCAAAACATCCAGGTTCCTTTCCTCAAACATACTACCTATCTCTCCTTTTTTCACATCTTGGTTACATCTACACACATTTAGGCACCCCACTCTGAGCCTTCGAGGAGGATGAGCACTCCCCGCGTGACTCCTTCTTCTGTTTCCCATTTTAGAAAGTTAATACAAGGAGGGGAGGATTTCTGGCCCCCCGCTCCCGTCCCCTCTAGTCGCTTTCTACGACACGCGAGGAATACGTGGAAGTATTCTTTCACCCCTATCCCCAGGGATAATATACATATATATATACATATACACATACACACACATACACACACATATGCACATATACACACACACACACACATACATATATATACATATGAGAAATGTAAGAAACAATTTAGAAAACTGAAACCTCTAGCTTGAAATGAATGAAAAAAAAGAATGTCACATAATGGTTCAACCTCTGGCTATGGAAAAAAGGAAATGTATAATTTATTTACACAAACGTCAATAGCAGTTCTCATCAATTTAACCACTGTATCAATAAGCTTCAATGTCTAAGCTACATTTTTTCCAATTTCACTATTTTCCTTCACATTTTCAATTGTGTCTGAAGGTTCTACTTCAAGAGTGATTGTTTTTCCAGTAAGGGTCTTCACATCTTGGTTACATCCACACACATTTAGGCACCCCACTCTGAGCCTTCGAGGAGGATGCTTTACTTGTGGTGCTGACTTCCCTCTTTAAATTTGATCGCCGTTTCCCGCGTAGTTCACTTTCTGTAGATGATGTGTATGTCTTGGTAGGAATGTAGATGCAGCTTGCCCTAGGAGAGATGTTAGCTGTATCATCAGAACCAAGGCTGATAGTACAAAGCTATTAAGAGCCGAGAGTCTTCTGAAAACACCAGGAGGCAAGATTGCTTCCTTCATCGTACACAGACATGCTCTGGGTCCCATCACCCGGCAGAATCCACCTGGTGACCGTGGCGCGTCTAAGTGGGGCTGTGTTATCTGCCGCAGATCACCGGCGGCACTCGAGGTAACTTGAGGTGAAGAGGAGCGAGGGTTTGTTGATGCATTACGGGGAGTCGAGGCTGATCTGGAAAGTTTTCTCCCAGTTCAAACCATCGCTGTGTCCACGGCTTTCAACAACCACTTCTTTCCTTACCTGGGTTATTAATGTCTGAATTAAAGGTTTTTACTTACACAATGGCTATGGGTCCCAATGATAATCTCACTCGAACATCTTCAACTATCAAATATAATCTCTAGTAAGAACGATTAACAATAACAACGTAAGTATAGTACGTACGATGAACAATAACAACGTAAGTATAGTACGTACGATGAACAATAACAACGTAAGTATAGCACGTACGATGAACAATAACAACGTAAGTATAGTACGTACGATGAACAATAACAACGTAAGTATAGTACGTACGATTAACAATAACAACGTAAGTATAGTACGTACGATTAACAATAACAACGTAAGTATAGTACGTACGATGAACAATAACAACGTAAGTATAGTACGTACGATTAACAATAACAACGTAAGTATAGTACGTACGATTAACAATAACAACGTAAGTATAGTACGTACGATTAACAATAACAACGTAAGTATAGTACGTACGATTAACAATAACAACGTAAGTATAGTACGTACGATTAACAATAACAACGTAAGTATAGTACGTACGATTAACAATAACAACGTAAGTATAGTACGTACGATGAACAATAACAACGTAAGTATAGTACGTACGATTAACAATAACAACGCAAGTATAGTACGTACGATTAACAATAACAACGTAAGTATGTTACGCACGATTAGTAATAACAACGTAAGTATAGTACGTACGATGAACAATAACAACGTAAGTATAGTACGTACGATTAACAATAACAACGAAAGTATAGTACGTACGATTAACAATAACAACGTAAGTATAGTACGTACGATTAACAATAACAACGTAAGTATAGTACGTACGATTAACAATAACAACGCAAGTATAGTACGTACGATTAACAATAACAACGTAAGTATAGTACGTACGATTAACAATAACAACGTAAGTATAGTACGTACGATTAACAATAACAACGTAAGTATAGTACGTACGATGAACAATAACAACGTAAGTATAGTACGTACGATTAACAATAACAACGTAAGTATAGTACGTACGGTTAACAATAACAACGTAAGTATAGTACGTACGATTAACAATAACAACGTAAGTATAGTACGTACGATGAACAATAACAACGTAAGTATAGTACGCACGATTAACAATAACAACGTAAGTATAGTACGTACGATTAACAATAACAACGTAAGTATAGTACGTGCGATTAACAATAACAACGTAAGTATAGTACGTACGATTAACAATAACAACGTAAGTATGTTACGCACGATTAGCAATAACAACGTAAGTATAGTACGTACGATTAACAATAACAACGTAAGTATAGTACGTGCGATTAACAATAACAACGTAAGTATAGTACGTACGATTAACAATAACAACGTAAGTATAGTACGTACGATGAAAAAATAACAACGTAAGTATAGTACGTACGATTAACAATAACAACGTAAGTATAGTACGTACGATTAACAATAACAACGTAAGTATAGTACGTACGATTAACAATAACAACGTAAGTATAGTACGTACGATGAACAATAACAACGTAAGTATAGTACGTACGATTAACAATAACAACGTAAGTATAGTACGTACGATTAACAATAACAACGTAAGTATAGTACGTACGATTAACAATAACAACGTAAGTATAGTACGTACGATTAACAATAACAACGTAAGTATAGTACGTACGATGAACAATAACAACGTAAGTATAGTACGCACGATTAACAATAACAACGTAAGTATAGTACGTACGATTAACAATAACAACGTAAGTATAGTACGTATGATTAACAATAACAACGTAAGTATGTTACGCACGATTAGCAATAACAACGTAAGTATAGTACGTACGGTTAACAATAACAACGTAAGTATAGTACGTACGATTAACAATAACAACGTAAGTATGTTACGCACGATTAGCAATAACAACGTAAGTATAGTACGTACGGTTAACAATAACAACGTAAGTATAGTACGTGCGATTAACAATAACAGCGTAAGTATAGTACGTACGATTAACAATAACAACGTAAGTATAGTACGTACGATTAACAATAACAACGTAAGTATAGTACGTACGATTAACAATAACAACGTAAGCATGTTACGCACGATTAGCAATAAGAACGTAAGTATATCATATTCCTTTCTTTTTCCTCTTTTTTTCGAACTCATATATAGAAGAAGAGAGAATGTTGGGTGAAGAGAGTGGTGAGCGTAAGTGAACTTGGGAAGGAGACATGTTTGAGGAAGTACCAGGAGAGATTGAGTGCAGAATGGCAAAAGGTGAGAGCAAATGAAGTACGGGGAGTGGGGGAGGAACGGAATGTAATTAGGGAAGCAGTGATGGCTTGCGCAAAAGATGCTTATGGCATGAGAAGCGTGGGAGGTGGGCAGATTAGAAATGGTAGTGAGTGATGGGATGAAGAAGTAAGATTATTGGTGAAAGAGAATAGAGAGGCATTTGGACGATTTTTGCAGGGAAATAATGCAAATGACTGGGAGATGTATAAAAGAAAGAGGCAAGAGGTCAATAGAAAGGAGCAAGAGGTGAAAAAGAGGGCAAATGAGAGTTGGGGTAAGAGTATCATTAAATTTTAGGGAGAGTAAAAAGATGTTTTGGAAGGAGGTAAATAAAGTGCGTAAGACAAGAGAACAAATGGGAACAGCGGTGAAGGGGGCTAATGGGGAGGTAATAACAAGTAGTGGTGATGTGAGAAGGAGATGGAGTGAGTATTTTGAAGGCTTGTTGCATGTGTTACATGATAGAGTGGCAGATATAGGATGTTTTGGTCGAGGTAGTGTGGAAAATGAGAGGGTCAGGGAGAATGGTTTGGTAAACAGAGAAGAGGTAGTGAAAGCTTTGCAGAAGATGGAAGCCGGTAATGCGGCGGGTTTGGATGGTATTGCAGTGAAATTCATTAAAAAAGCGGTGACTGTGTTGTTGACTGGTTGGTGAGGATATTCATTGTGTGTTTGGCTCATGGTGAAGTGCCTGAGGATTGGCGGAGTGCATGCATAGTGCCATTGTACAAAGGTAAAGGTGATAAAGGTGTGTTCAAATTACAGAGGTATAAGTCTGTTGAGCATTCCTGGGAAATTGTATGGGAGGGTATTGATTGAGAGGGTGAAGGCATGTACAGAGCATCAGATTGGGGAAGAGCAGTGTGGTTTCAGAAGTGGTAGAGGATGTGTGGATCAGGTGTTTCCTTTGAAGAATGTATGTGAGAAATTCTTAGAAAAGCAAATGGATTTGTATGTAGCATTTATGGATCTGGAGAAGGCATATGATAGAGTTGATAGAGATGCTCTGTGGAAGTTATTAAGAGTATATGGTATGGGATGTAAGTTGCTAAAAGCAGTGAAAAGTTTTTACCGAGGATGTAAGGCATGTGTACGTGTAGGAAGAGAGGAAAGTGATTGGTTGTCAGTGAATGTCAGTTGGTGGTAGGGGTGTGTGATGTCTCCATGGCCGTTTAATTTGTTTATGGATGGGGTTGCTAGGGAGGTGAATGCAAAAGGTTTGGAGAGAGGGGCAAGTATGCAGTCTGTTGTGGATGAGAGAGCTTGGGAAGTGAGTCAGTTGTTGTTCGCTGATGATACACCGCTGGTGGCTGATTGGGTGAGAAACTGCAGAAGCTGGTGACTGAGTTTGGTAAAGTGTGTGAAAGAAGAAAGCTGAGAATAAATGTGAATAAGAGCAAGGTTATTAGGTACAGTAGGGTTGAGGGTCAAGTCAATTGGGAGGTAAGTTTGAATGGAGAAAAACTGGAGGAAGTAAAGTGTTTAGATATCTGGGAGTGGATCTGGCAGCGGATGGAACCATGGAAGCGGAAGTGAATCATAGGGTGGGGGAGGGGGCGAAAATCCTGGAAGCCTTGAAGAATGTGTGGAAGTCGAGAACATTATCTCGGAAATCAAAAATGGATATATTTGAAGGAACAGTGGTTCCAACAATGTTGTATGGTTGCGAGGCGTTGTGCGCAGGAGGGTGGATTTGCTGGAAATGAGATGTTTGAGGACAATATGTGGTGTGAGGTGGTTTGATCGAGTAATTAATGTAAGGGTAAGAGAGATGTGTGGAAATAAAAAGAGCGTGGTTGAGAGAGCAGAAGAGGGTGTTTTGAAATGGTTTGGTCACATGGAGAGAATGAGTGAGGAAAGATTGACCAAGAGGATATATGTGTCGGAGGTGGAGGGAACGAGGAGAAGTGGGAGACCAAATTGGAGGTGAAAAGATGGAGTGAAAAAGATTTTGAGTGATCGGGGTCTGAACATGCAGGAGGGTGAAAGGCGGGCAAGGAATAGAGTGAATTGGATCGATGTGGTATACCGGTGTCGACGTGCTGTCAATGGATTGAATCAGGGCATGTGAAGCGTTTGGGGTAAACCATGGAAAGTTCTGTGGGGTCTGGATGTGGAAAGGGAGCTGTGGTTTCGGGCATTATTACATGACAGCTAGAGACTGAGTGTGAACGACTGTGGCCTTTGTTGTCTTTTCCTAGCGCAACCTCGCACACATGAGGGGGGAGGGGGATGTTATTGAATGTGTGGCGAGGTGGCGATGTGAATAAATAAAAGCAGACAGTATGAATTATGTACATGTGTATATCTGTATATGTCTGTGTGTGTATATACATGTGTACATTGAGATGTATAGGTATGTATATTTGCGTGTGTGGACGTGTATGTATATACATGTGTATGGGGGTGGGTTGGGCCATTCTTTCGTCTGTTTCCTTGCGCTACCTTACAAACGCGGGAGACAGCGACAAAGCAATATATATATATATATATATATATATATATATATATATATATATATATATATATATATATATATATATATATATATATATATATATTGGAAAGGATCACAATTTTGCGCGTGATCAAGATATTCCTATGAGTCCACGGGGAAAATGAAACACGAAAAGTTCCCAAGTGCACTTTCGTGTAATAATCACATCATCAGGGGAGACACAAGAAAGGAATATAACAGTCAGTTGATATACATCGAAGAGACGAAGCTAGGACGCCATTTGGTAAACATGTTTACCAAATGTATATCAACTGACTGTTATATTCCTCTCTTGTGTCCCCCCTGATGATGTGATTATTACACGAAAGTGCACTTGGGAACTTTTCGTGTTTCATTTTCCCTGTGGACTCATAGGAATATATATATATATATATATATATATATATATATATATATATATATATATATATATATATATATATATATATATATATATATATATATAAAGATGTTCTGGAAGGAGGTAAATAAAGTGCGTAAGACAAGGGAGCAAATGGGAACTTCAGTGAAGGGCGCAAATGGGGAGGTGATAACAAGTAGTGGTGATGTGAGAAGGAGATGGAGTGCGTATTTTGAAGGTTTGTTGAATGTGTTTGATGATAGAGTGGCAGATATAGGGTGTTTTGGTCGAGGTGGTGTGCAAAGTGAGAGGGTTATGGAAAACTCAGTCACCAGAACATCTTACCTGGTTTAAAAAGCGAGATATACATAAGTATACGTATGTAAGTAGGAGAGATGGTCAGAGAGCGTTATTGGATTACGTGTTAATTGACAGGCGCGCGAAAGAGAGACTTTTGGATGTTAATGTGCTGAGAGGTGCAACTGGAGGGATGTCTGATCATTATCTTGTGGAGGCTAAGGTGAAGATTTGTATGGCTTTTCAGAAAAGAAGAGTGAATGTTGGGGTGAAGAGGGTGGTGAGAGTAAGTGAGCTTGGGAAGGAGACGTGTGTGAGGAAGTACCAGGAGAGACTGAGTACAGAAAGGAAAAAGGTGAGAACAATGGAAGTAAGGGGAGTGGGGTAGGAATGGGATGTATTTAGGGAATCAGTGATGGATTGCGCAAAAGATGCTTGTGGCATGAGAAGAGTGGGAGGTGGGTTGATTAGAAAGGGTGGTGAGTGGTGGGGTGAAGAAGTAAGATTATTAATGAAAGAGAAGAGAGAGGCATTTGGACGATTTTTGCAGGGAAAAAATGCAATTGAGTGGGAGATGTATAAAAGAGAGACAGGAGGTCAAGAGAAAGGTGCAAGAGGTGAAAAAGAGGGCAAATGAGAATTGGGGTGAGAGAGTATCATTAAATTTTAGGGAGAATAAATATATATATATATATATATATATATATATATATATATATATATATATATATATATATATCATTTATTTATTTTGCTTTGTCGCTGTCTCCCGCGTTAGCGAGGTAGCGCAAGGAAACAGACGAAAGAATGGCTCAACCCACCCACATACACATGTATATACATACACGTCCACACACGCAAATATACATACCTATACATCTCAATGTACACATATATATACACACACAGACATATACATATATACACATGTACTTAATTCATACTGTTTGCCTTTATTTATTCCCATCGCCACCCCGCCACACACGGAAAAACATCCCCCTCCCCCCTCATGTGTACGAGGTAGCTCTAGGAAAAGACAACAAAGGCCACATTCGTTCACACTCAGTCTCTAGCTGTCATGTAAAAATGCCCGAAACCACAGCTCCCTTTCCACATCCAGGCCCCACAGAACTTTCCATGGTTTACCCCAGACGCTTCACATGCCCTGGTTCAATCCATTGACAGCACGTCGACACCGGTATACCACATCGATCCAATTCACTCTATTCCTTGCCCGCCTTTCACCCTCCTGCATGTTCAGGCCCCGATCACTCAAAATCTTTTTCACTCCATCTTTCCACCTCCAATTTGGTCTCCCACTTCTCCTCGTTCCCTCCACCTCCGACACATATATCCTCTTGGTCAATCTTTCCTCACTCATTTTCTCCATGTGACCAAACCATTTCAAAACACTCTCTTCTGCTCTCTCAACCACACTCTTTTTACATCCACACATCTCTCTTACCCTTACATTACTTACTCGATCAAAGCACCTCACACCACATATTGTCCTCAAACATCTCATTTCCAGCACATCCACCCTCCTGCGCACAACTTTATCCATAGCCCACGCCTCGCAACCATACAACATTGTTGGAACCACTTTTCCTTCAAACATACCCATTTTTGATTTCCGAGATAATGTACTCGACTTCCACACATTCTTCAAGGCTCCCAGAACTTTCGCCCCCTCCCCCACCCTATGATTCACTTCCACTTCCATGGTTCCAATCGCTGCCAGATCCACTCCCAGATATCTAAAACACTTTACTTCCTCCAGTTTTTCTCCATTCAAACTTACCTCCCAATTGACTTGACCCTCAACCCTACTGTACCTAATAACCTTGCTCTTATTCACATTTACTCTTAACTTTCTTCTTTCACACACTTTACCAAACTCAGTCACCAGCTTCTGCAGTTTCCACATGAATCAGCCACCAGCGCTGTATCATCAGCGAACAACTGACTCACTTCCCAAGCTCTCTCATCCCCAACAGACTGCATACTTGCACCTCTTTCTAAACTTTTGCATTCACCTCCCTAACAACCCCATTCATAAACAAATTAAACAACCATGGAGACATCACACACCCCTGCCGCAAACCTACATTCACTGACAACCAATTACTTTCCTCTCTTCCTACACGTACACATGCCTTACATCCTCGATAAAAACTTTTCACTGCTTCTAACAACTTGCCTCCCACACCATATATTCTTGATACCTTCCACCGAGCATCTCTGTCAACTCTATCATATGCCTTCTCCAGATCCATAAATGCCACATACAAATCCATTTGCTTTTCTAAGTATTTCTCGCATACATTCTTCAAAGCAAACACTTGACCCACACATCCTCTACCACTTCTGAAACCACACTGCTCTTCCCCAATCTGATGCTCTGTACATGCCTTCACCCTCTTAATCAATACCCTCCCACACAATTTACCCGGAATACTCAACAAACTTATACCTCTGTAATATATATTTTAAAGGGGAAGTAAATGTTTATAGTTGTGTTACTGGAGTGATAGTTTTCATACATGGTGCTCTGACAAGAAAATAGTGAAATTGGAAAAGAATGTAGCTTAGACATTGAAGCTTATTCTTTCATTGAAATGTAAACAAATGGAGCATTTTTCAAAGTGATAGAGATGGAAAGCAAAAAGTTGTTTTTCATGAATGTACTGGAAAACTTGAGGTCCATACAAACTTTTGGTCTGTCAAGACTTTATTATGGCGGATGACCAAATACCTACCCTCATGTATCCATGATATGGTTGTACTTTATGTAGTGAAGACAATTGAGAAACACCATAAGCCAATATTCCAGTTTCATGATAAGAGAAGTGGACCAGGCAGTATGATACAGTGGTTAAATTGATGAAAACTACTATTGACGTTTGTGTAAATAAATTATACATTTCCCTTTTCCATAGCCAGAGGTTGAACCATTAGGTGACAATCATTTTTCATTTCATTTCCAGCTAGAAGTTTCAGTTTTCTAAATTATTTCTTACATTTTTCATATATATATATATATATATATATATATATATATATATATATATATATATATATATATATATATAGTATCCCTGGGGATAGGGGAGAAAGAATACTTCACACGCATTCCTCACGTGTCGTAGAAGGCGACTAGAGGGGACGGGAGCAGTGGGCCAGAAATCCTCCCCTCCTTGTATTTCAACATTCTAAAATGGGAAACAGAAGAACGAGTCTCATCCTCCTCGTAGGCTCAGATTGGGGTGTCTAAATGTGTGTGGATGTAACCAAGAAGTGAAAAAAGGAGAGATAGGTAGTATGTTTGAGGAAAGGAACCTGGATGTTTTGGCTCTGAGTGAAACGAAGCTCAAGGGTAAAGGGGAAGAGTGGTTTGGGAATGTCTTGGGAGTAAAGTCAGGGGTTAGTGAGAGGACAAGAGCTAGGGAGGAGTAGCACTACTCCTGAAACAGGAGTTGTGGGAGCATGTGATAGAATGTAAGAAAGTAAATTCTAGATTGATATGGGTAAAACTGAAAGTTGATGGAGAGAGATGGGTGATTATTGGTGCATATGCACCTGGACATGAGAAGAAAGATCATGAGAGGCAAGTGTTTTGGGAGCAGCTGAATGAGTGTGTTAGTGGTTTTGATGCACAAGACCGGGTTGTAGTGATGAGTGATTTGAATGCAAAGGTGAGTAATGTGGCAGTTGAGGGAATAATTGGTATACACGGGGTGTTCAGTGTTGTAAATAGAAATGGTGAAGAGCTTGTAGATTTATGTGCTGAAAAAGGACTGGTGATTGGGAATACCTGGTTTAGAAAGCGAGATATACATAAGTATACGTATGTAAGTAGGAAAGATGGCCAGAGAGCGTTATTGGATTACGTGTTAATTGACAGGCGCGCGAAAGAGAGACTTTTGGATGTTAATGTGCTGAGAGGTGCAACTGGAGGGATGTCTGATCATTATCTTGTGGAGGCGAAGGTGAAGATTTGTATGGGTTTTCAGAAAAGAAGAGAGAATGTTGGGGTGAAGAGGGTGGTGAGAGTAAGTGAGCTTGGGAAGGAGACTTGTGTGAGGAAGTACCAGGAGAGACTGAGTACAGAATGGAAAAAGGTGAGAACAACGGACGTAAGGGGAGTGGGGGAGGAATGGGATGTATTTAGGGAAGCAGTGATGGCCTGCGCAAAAGATGCTTGTGGCATGAGAAGCGTGGGAGGTGGACAGATTAGAGAGGGTAGTGAGTGGTGGGATGAAGAAGTAAGATTATTAGTGAAAGAGAAGAGAGGCATTTGGACGATTTTTGCAGGGAAAAAATGCAAATGAGTGGGAGATGTATAAAAGAAAGAGACAGGAGGTCAAGAGAAAGGTGCAAGAGGTGAAAAAGAGTGCAAATGAGAGTTGGAGTGAGAGAGTATCATTAAATTTAGGGAGAATAAAAAGATGTTCTGGAAGGAGGTAAATTAAGTGCGTAAGACAAAGGAGCAAATGGGAACTTCAGTGAAGGGGGCTAATAGGGAGGTGATAACAAGTAGTGGTGATGTGAGAAGGAGATGGAGTGAGTATTTTGAAGGTTTGTTGAATGTGTTTGATGATAGAGTGGCAGATATAGGGTGTTTTGGTCGAGATGGTGTGCAAAGTGAGAGGGTTAGGGAGGATGATTTGGTAAACAGAGAAGAGGTAGTAAAAGCTTTGCGGAAGATGAAAGCCGGCAAGGCAGCAGGTTTGGATGGTATTGCAGTGGAGGTTATTAAAAAAGGGGGTGACTGTATTGTTGACTGGTTGGTAAGGTTATTTAATATATGTATGATTCATGGTGAGGTGCCTGAGGATTGGCGGAATGCTTGCATAGTGCCATTGTACAAAGGCAAAGGGGATAAGAGTGAGGGCTCAAATTACAGAGGTATAAGTTTGTTGAGTATTCCAGGTAAATTATATGGGAGGGTATTGATTGAGAGGGTGAAGACATGTACAGAGCATCAGATTGGGCAAGAGCAGTGTGGTTTCAGAAGTGGTAGAGGATGTGTGGATCAGGTGTTTGCTTTGAAGAATGTATGTGAGAAATACTTAGAAAAGCAAATGGATTTGTATGTAGCATTTATGGATCTGGAGAAGGCATATGATAGAGTTGATAGAGATGCTCTTTGGAAGATACTAAGAATATATGGTGTGGGAGGCAAGTTGTTAGAAGCAGCGAAAAGTTTTTATCGAGGATGTGAGGCATGTGTACGTGTAGGAAGAGAGGAAAGTGATTGGTTCTCAGTGAATGTAGGTTTGCGGCAGGGGTGTGTGATGTCTCCATGGTTGTTTAATTTGTTTATGGATGGGGTTGTTAGGGAGGTGAATGCAAGAGTTTTGGAAAGGGGGGCAAGTATGCAGTCTGTTTGGGATGAGAGAGCTTAGGAAGTGTTTCAGTTGTTGTTCGCTGATGATACACCGCTGGTGGCTGATTCGTGTGAGAAACTGCAGAAGCTGGTGACTGAGTTTGGCAAAGTGTGTGAAAGAAGAAAGTTAAGAGTAAATGTGAATAAGAGCAAGGTTATTAGGTACAGTAGGGTTGAGGGTCACGTCAATTGGGAGGTAAGTTTGAATGGAGAAAAACTGGAGGAAGTAAAGTGTTTTAGATATCTTGGAGTGGATCTGGCAGCGGATAGAACCATGGAAGCGGAAGTAAATCATAGGGTGGGGGAGGGGGCGAAAATCCTGGAAGCCTTGAAGAATGTGTGGAAGTCGAGAACATTATCTCCGAAAGCAAAAATGGGTATGTTTGAAGAAATAGTGGTTCCAACAATGTTGTATGGTTGCGAGGCGTAGGCTATGGATAGAGTTGTGCGCAGGAGGGTGGATGTGCTGGAAATGAGATGTTTGAGGACAATATGTGGTGTGAGGTGGTTTGATCGAGTAAGTAATGTAAGGGTAAGGGAGATGTGTGGAAATAAAAAGAGTGCGGTTGAGAGAGCAGAAGAGGGTGTTTTGAAATGGTTTGGGCACATGGAGAGAATGAGTGAGGAAAGATTGACCAAGAGGATATATGTGTCGGAGGTGGAGGGAACGAGGAGAAGTGGGAGACCAAATTGGAGGTGGAAAGATGGAGTGAAAAAGATTTTGAGTGATCGGGGCCTGAACATGCAGGAGGGTGAAAGGTGGGCAAGGAATAGAGTGAACTGGATCGATGTGGTATACCGGGGTCGACGTGCTGTCAATGGATTGTATCAGGGCATGTGAAGCGTCTGGGGTAAACCATGGAAAGTTTCTGTGGGGCCTGGATGTGGAAAGGGAGCTGTGATTTCGGGCATTATTGCATGACAGCTGGAGAATGAGTGTGAGCGAATGAGGCCTTTGTTGTCTTTTCTTGGCGCTGCCTCGCGCACATGAGGGGGAAGGGGGATCTTATTCCGTGTGTGGCGGGGTGGCGATGGGGTTGAGTAGGTGCAGACAGTGTGAACTGTGTGCATGTGTGTATATATTTGTGTCTGTGTGTGTATATATGTGTGTACGTTGGGATGTGTGGGCGTGTATGTTTGAGTGTGTGGACGTGTGTGCGTGTGCATGTGTGTGGGGGTGGGTTGTACCATTTTTTTCGTGTGTTTCCTTGCGCTACTTCGCAGGCGCGGGAGACTGCGACAAAGCAAAATAGAAATAATAATAATAATAATAATAATAATGATAACAATATATATATATATATATATATATTTTTTTTTTTTTTTTTTTTTATACTTTGTCGCTGTCTCCCGCGTTTGCGAGGTAGCGCAAGGAAACAGACGAAAGAAATGGCCCAACCCCCCCCCCCATACACATGTACATACACACGTCCACAAACGCAAACATACATACCTACACAGCTTTCCATGGTTTACCCCAGACGCTTCACATGCCTTGATTCAATCCACTGACAGCACGTCAACCCCTGTATACCACATCGCTCCAATTCACTCTATTCCTTGCCCTCCTTTCACCCTCCTGCATGTTCAGGCCCCGATCACACAAAATCTTTTTCACTCCATCTTTCCACCTCCAATTTGGTCTCCCTCTTCTCCTCGTTCCCTCCACCTCCGACACATATATCCTCTTGGTCAATCTTTCCTCACTCATTCTCTCCATGTGCCCAAACCATTTCAAAACACCCTCTTCTGCTCTCTCAACCACGCTCTTTTTATTTCCACACATCTCTCTTACCCTTACGTTACTTACTCGATCAAACCACCTCACACCACACATTTTCCTCAAACATCTCATTTCCAGCACGTCCATCCTCCTGCGCACAACTCTATCCATAGCCCACGCCTCGCAACCATACAACATTGTTGGAACCACTATTCCTTCAAACATACCCATTTTTGCTTTCCGAGATAATGTTCTCGACTTCCACACATTTGTCAAGGCTCCCAAAATTTTCGCCCCCTCCCCCACCCTATGATCCACTTCCGCTTCCATGGTTCCATCCGCTGACAGATCCACTCCCAGATATCTAAAACACTTCACTTCCTCCAGTTTTTCTCCATTCAAACTCACCTCCCAATTGACTTGACCCTTAACCCTACTGTACCTAATAACCTTGCTCTTATTCACATTTACTCTTAACTTTCTTCTTCCACACACTTTACCAAACTCAGTCACCAGCTTCTGCAGTTTCTCACATGAATCAGCCACCAGCGCTGTATCATCAGCGAACAACAACTGACTCACTTCCCAAGCTCTCTCATCCCCAACAGACTTCATATATATATATATATATATATATATATATATATATATATATATATATATATATATATATATATATATATATATTTTTTTTCTTTTTTTTTTTTTTTTTTTTTCCAAAAGAAGGAACAGAGAATTGGGCCAGGTGAGGGTATTCCCTCAAAGGCCCAGTCCTCTGTTCTTAACGCTACCTCGCTAATGCGGGAAATGGCGAACAGTTTGAAAGAAAGAAAAATATATATATATATATATATATATATATATATATATATATATATATATATATATATATATATATCCCTGCGGAAAGGGGAGAAAGAATACTTCCCACGTATTCCCTGTGTGTCGTAGAAGGTGACTAAAAGGGGAGGGGGCGGAAGGCTGGAAATCCAGCCCTCTCGTTTTTTTTTTTTCTACTTTTCCAAAAGAAGGAACAGAGAAGAGGGCCAGGTGAGGATATTCCCTCAAAGGCCCAGTCCTCTGTTCTTAACGCTACCTCGCTAATGCGGGAAATGGCGAATAGTTTGAAAGAAAATAAAAGAAAGAATATATATATGGAAATGGTGACGAGCTTGGAGATTTATGTGCTGAAAAAGGCCTGGTGATTGGGAATACCTGGTTTAAAAAGAGAGATATACATAAAGATACATATGCAAGTAGGAGAGATGGCCAGAGACCGTTATTAGATTACGTGTTAATTGACAGGCGCGCGAAAGAGAGACTTTTGGATGTTAATGTGCTGAGAGGTGCAACTGGAGGGGTTGTCTGATCATTATCTTGTGGAGGCGAAGGTGAAGATTTGTAGAGGTTTTCAGAAAAGAAGAGATCATGTTGGGGTGAAGAGAGTGGTGAGAGTAAGTGAGCTTGGGAAGGAGACTTGTGTGAGGAAGTTCCAGGAGAGACTGAGTACAGAATGGAAAAAGGTGAGAACAAAGGACGTACGGGGAGTGGGGGAGGAATGGGATGTATTTAGGGGAGCAGTGATGGCTTGCGCAAAAGATGCTTGTGGCATGAGAAGCGTGGGAGGTGGACAGATTAGAAAGGGTAGTGAGTGGTGGGATGAAGAAGTAAGATTATTAGTGAAAGAGAGGAGAGGCATTTGGACGATTTTTGCAGGGAAATAATGCAAATGAGTGGGAGATGTATAAAAGAAAGAGGCAGGAGGCCAAGAGAAAGGTGCAGGAGGTGAAGAAAAGGGCAAATGAAAGTTGGGGTGAGAGAGTATTATTAAATTTTAGGGAGAATAAATAGATGTTTTGGAAGGAGGTAAATGAAGTGCGTAAGACAAGGGAACAAATGGGGACTTCAGTGAAGGGGGCTAATGGGGAGGTGATAACAAGTAGTGGTGATGTGAGAAGGAGATGGAGTGAGTATCTTGAAGGTTTGTTGAATGTGTTTGATGATAGAGTGGCAGATATAGGGTGTTTTGGTCGAGGTGGTGTGCAAAGTGAGAGGGTTAGGGAAAATGATTTGGTAAACAGAGAAGAGGTAGTAAAAGCTTTACGGAAGATGAAAGCCGGCAAGGCAGCAGGTTTGGGTGGTATTGCAGTGGAATTTATTAAAAAAGGGGGTGACTGTATTGTTGACTGGTTGGTAAGGTTATTTAATGTATGTATGATTCATGGTCAGGTGCCTGAGGATTGGCGGAATGCTTGCATAGTGTCATTGTACAAAGACAAAGGGGATAAGAGTGAGTGCTCAAATTACAGAGGTATAAGTGTGTTGAGTATTCCTGGTAAATTATATGGGAGGGTATTGATTGAGAGGGTGAAGACATGTACAGAGCATCAGATTGGGCAAGAGCAGTGTGGTTTCAGAAGTGGTAGAGGACGTGTGGATCAGGTCTTTGCTTTGAAGAATGTCTGTGAGAAATACTTAGAAAAGCAAATGGATTTGTATGTAGCATTTATGGATCTGGAGAAGGCATATGATAGAGTTCATAGAGATGCTCTGTGGAAGGTATTAAGAATATATGGTGTGGGAGGCAAGTTGTTAGAAGCAGTGAAAAGTTTTTATCGAGGATGTAAGGCATGTGTACGTGTAGGAAGAGAGGAAAGTGATTGGTTCTCAGTGAATGTAGGTTTGCGGCAGGGGTGTGTGATGTCTCCATGGTTGTTTAATTTGTTTATGAATGGGGTTGTTAGGGAGGTGAATGCAAGAGTTTTGGAAAGAGGGGCAAGTATGCAGTCTGTTGTGGATGAGAGAGCTTGGGAAGTGAGTCAGTTGTTGTTCGCTGATGATACACCGCTGGTGGCTGATTCGTGTGAGAAACTGCAGAAGCTGGTGACTGAATTTGGTAAAGTATGTGAAAGAAGAAAGCTGAAAGTAAATGTGAATAAGAGCAAGGTTATTAGGTACAGTAAGGTCGAGGGACAAGTCAATTGAGAAGTAAGTTTGAATGGAGAAAAACTGGAGGAAGTGAAGTGTTTTAGATAACTGGAAGTGGATTTGGCAGCAGATGGAACCATGGATGCGGAAGTGAATCATAGGGTGGGGGAGGGGGCGAAAGTTCTGGGAGCGTTGAACAATGTATGGAAGTCGAGAACATTATCTCGGAAAGCTAAAATGGGTATGTTTGAAGGAATAGTGGTTCTAACAATGTTATATGGTTGCGAGGCGTGGGCTATAGATAGAGTTGTGCGGAGGAGGTTGGATGTGCTGGAAATGAGATGTTTGAGGACAATATGTGGTGTGAGGTGGTTTGATCGAGTAAGTAATGTAAGGGTAAGAGAGATGTGTGGTAATAAAAAGAGTGTGGTTGAGAGAGCAGAAAAGTGTGTTTTGAAATGGTTTGGTCACATGGAGAGAATGAGTGAGGAAAGATTGACCAAGAGATATATGTGGCAGAGGTGGAGGGAACGAGAAGTGGGAGACCAAATTGGAGGTGAAGAGATGGAGTGAAAAAGATTTTGAGTGATCGGGGCCTGAACATGCAGGAGGGTGAAAGGCGGGCAAGGAATAGAGTGAATTGGAACGATGTGGTATACAGAAGTCGACGTGCTGTCAATGGATTGATCCAGGGCATGTGAAGCGTTTGGGGTAAACCATGGAAAGTTCTGTGGGGCCTGGATGTGGAAAGGGAGCTGTGGTTTCCGTGCATTATTACATGACAGCTAGAGACTGAGTGTGAAAGAATGTGGCCTTAGTTGTCTTTTCCTAGCGCTACCTCGCACACATGAGGGGGGAGGGTTTTTTTATTTCATGTGGCGGGGTGGCGATGGGAATGAATTAAGGCAGCAAGTATGAATTGTGTACATGTGTATATATGTATATGTCTGTGTGTGTATATATATGTATACATTGAGATGTATAGGTATGTATATTTGCGTGTGTGGACGTGTATGTATATACATGTGTATGTGGGCGGGTTGGGCCATTCTTTCGACTGTTTCCTTGCGCTACCTCACTAACGCAGGAGACAGCGACAAAGCAAAATAATAACAAATAATAGTAATAATAATAATAATAATAATAATAATAATAATAATAATAATAGAAATAATAATAATAAGAAGAAAAAGACGAAGAAGCGGAAGAAGAAAAAGAAATACAATAAATAAAGTATTATCACTCGACCTACATTAATCAATTTTCCTTGCAAATATTCATCGATACAATGCCATATCAATTATGATTTTAATATTATTATAAGAATATATTTTTACTCAGACTGCTACCTTAAAGTTTACTATAATGAATAAAGTTTAATAATATTACATTTAATGTTGCAACGTTGAATCTTGGAGAAACAACACTGTTAATGTAATTGTGATCAATAATACACTATAGTGATGTTGTTGTGTATGTCTATATTTTTGCATGCCTACGGGCGTCATGATGTGTTTATTCTATTACAATTTAGGTTTTAAAGCTACTTGGTTATACAGAGTAGACTTTCCATTGTCCGAGTCCTGATAGAAATGTTACAATATAAGCAGGTGTTAGGTAATACCAGTACTAGGAGATTCTCAACACTAGTAGCTGGACCAACTAGTAACAATATAAGCAGGTGTTAGGTAATACCAGTACTAGGAGATTCTCAACACTAGTAGCTGGACCAACTAGTAACAATATAAGCAGGTGTTAGGTAATACCAGTACCAGGAGATTCTCAAACACTAGTAGCTGGACCAACTAGTAACAATATAAGCAAGTGTCAGGTAATACCAGTACCAGGAGATTCTCAACACTAGTAGCTGGACCAACTAGTAACAATATAAGCAGGTGTCAGGTAATACCAGTACTAGGAGATTCTCAACACTAGTAGCTGGACCAACTAGTAACAATATAAGCAGGTGTCAGGTAATACCAGTACCAGGAGATTCTCAACACTAGTAGCTGGACCAACTAGTAACAATATAAGCAGGTGTCAGGTAATACCAGTACTAGGAGATTCTCAACACTAGTAGCTGGACCAACTAGTAACAATATAAGCAGGTCTCAGGTAATACCAGTACTAGGAGATTCTCAACACTAGCAGCTGGACCAACTAGTAACAATATAAGCAGGTGTCAGGTAATACCAGTACTAGGAGATTCTCAACACTAGTAGCTGGACCAACTAGTAACAATATAAGCAGGTGTCAGGTAATACCAGTACTAGGAGATTCTCAGCACTAGTAGCTGGACCAACTAGTAACAATATAAGCAAGGTGTCAGGTAATACCAGTACCAGGAGATTCTCAACACTAGTAGCTGGACCAACTAGTAACAATATAAGCAGGTGTCAGGTAATACCAGTACTAGGAGATTCTCAACACTAGTAGCTGGACCAACTAGTAACAATATAAGCAGGTGTCAGGTAATACCAGTACCTAGGAGATTCTCAAACACTAGTAGCTGGACCAACTAGTAACAATATAAGCAGGTGTCAGGTAATACCAGTACCAGGAGATTCTCAACACTAGTAGCTGGACCAACTAGTAACAATATAAGCAGGTGTCAGGTAATACCAGTACTAGGAGATTCTCAACACTAGCAGCTGGACCAACTAGTAACAATATAAGCAGGTGTCAGGTAATACCAGTACTAGGAGATTCTCAACACTAGTAGCTGGACCAACTAGTAACAATATAAGCAGGTGTCAGGTAATACCAGTACTAGGAGATTCTCAACACTAGTAGCTGGACCAACTAGTAACAATATAAGCAGGTGTCAGGTAATACCAGTACCAGGAGATTCTCAACACTAGCAGCTGGACCAACTAGTAACAATATAAGCAGGTGTCAGGTAATACCAGTACTAGGAGATTCTCAACACTAGTAGCTGGACCAACTAGTAACAATATAAGCAGGTGTCAGGTAATACCAGTACCAGGAGATTCTCAGCACTAGTAGCTGGACCAACTAGTAACAATATAAGCAGGTGTCAGGTAATACCAGTACCAGGAGATTCTCAACACTAGTAGCTGGACCAACTAGTAACAATATAAGCAGGTGTCAGGTAATACCAGTACTAGGAGATTCTCAACACTAGTAGCTGGACCAACTAGTAACAATATAAGCAGGTGTCAGGTAATACCAGTACCAGGAGATTCTCAACACTAGTAGCTGGACCAACTAGTAACAATATAAGCAGGTGTCAGGTAATACCAGTACCAGGAGATTCTGAACACTAGCAGCTGGACCAACTAGTAACAATATAAGCAGGTGTCAGGTAATACCAGTACTAGGAGATTCTCAACACTAGCAGCTGGACCAACTAGTAACAATATAAGCAGGTGTCAGGTAATACCAGTACTAGGAGATTCTTGCTCAACTAGTAACAATCTACCATTTGTACATGACTAAGATGAGGACGAACAAACAATAATAGACTTTGTCACAAATTATAAACACAATAAGACATTGACAGTGACTGAAGTAGTTCTTAGCCTGAACTTGTGCCCTCTCCCAGAACGTGGCAGGCTCATGTACCAGGCAATAAAACAGCCAAGAAAACTGGATTCACATGTTAGCCTAACTGACTGACTGACTGACTGAATGACTGAATGACTGACTGAGAGTTAGACGTGCACAATCTCAGCCCATTTGCTGTACTAAGCTGGTGCACCGCCTCGTCTGCTCCAGCTACACGTTGTTACATATGTGTGTGTGTGTGTGTGTGTGTGTGTGTGTGTGTGTGTGTGTGTGTGTGTGTGCGTGTGTGTGTGTGTGTGATGGAAATGAGATGTTTGAGGACAATATGTGGGTTGAAGTGGTTTTGATCGAGTAAGCAATGAAAGCGTAAGAGAGATGTGTGGTAATAAAAAGAGTGTGGCTGAGAGAGAGAGCAAAAGATGGTGTTTTGAAATGGTTTGGTCACATGGAGAGAATGTGTGAGAAAAGATTGACAAAGAGGATATATGTGTCAGAGGTGGAGGGAAGGAAGAGAAGTGGGAGACCAAATTGGAAGTGGAGGGATAGAGTGATAAAGATTTTGAGTGACCTGGGCCTGGACATGCAGGAGGGTGAAAGGCGTGCAAGGAACAGAGTGAATCGGAACGATGTGGTATATCGGGGTCGACGTGCTGTTAATGGATTGAACCAGGGCATGTGAAGCGTCTGTATATGTGCGTGTGTGGACGTGTATGTATATACATGAGTATGTGGGTGGGTTGGGCCATTCTTTCGTCTGCTTCCTTGCGCTACTTCGCTAACGCGGAAGACAGCGAAAAAGTATAAAATATATATATATATATATATATATATATATATATATATATATATATATATATATATATATATATATATATATTCATTTATTTATTTATTATACATACACGTCCACACACGCGAATATACTTACCTATACATCTCAACGTATACATATATATACGCACAGACATATACATATATACACATGTACATGATTCATACTATCTGCCTTTAATCATTCCCATCGCCATCTCGCCACACATGAAATAACAACCCCCTCCCCCCTCATGTGTGCGAGGTAGCGCTAGGAAAAGAAAACAAAGGCCACATTCGTTCACACTCAGTCATTAGCTGTCATGTAATAATGCACCGTAACCATAGATCCCTTTCCACATCCAGGCCCCACAGAACTTTCCATGGTTTACCCCAGACGCTTCACATATTGTCCTCAAACATCTCATTTCCAGCACATCCACCCTCCTGCGCACAACTCTATTCATAGCCCACGCCCCGCAACCATACAACATTGTTATATATATACATATATATACATATATATATATATATATTTTTTTTTCCCAAAAGAAGGAACAGAGAAGAGGGCCAGGTGAGGATATTCCCTCAAAGACCCAGTCCTCTGTTCTTAACGCTACCTCGCTATCGCGGGAAATGGCAAATAGTATGAAAGAAAAAAAAAAAAAAAAAATATATATATATATATATATATATATATATATATATATATATATATATATATATATATATATTTTTTTTTTTTTTTTTTTTTACTTTGTCGCTGTCTCCCGCGTTAGCGAGGTAGCGCAAGGAAACAGACGAAAGAAATGGCCCACCCCCCCCCCCCCATACACATGTACATACACACGTCCACACACGCAAATATACACACCTACACAGCTCTCCATGGTCTACCCCAGACGCCTCACATGCCGCGACTCAATCCACTGACAGCACGTCAACCCCTGTATACCACATCGCTCCAATTCACTCTATTCCTTGCCCTCCTTTCACCCTCCTGCATGTTCAGGCCCCGATCACACAAAATCTTTTTCACTCCATCTTTCCACCTCCAATTTGGTCTCCCTCTTCTCCTCGTTCCCTCCACCTCCGACACATATATCCTCTTGGTCAATCTTTCCTCACTCATTCTCTCCATGTGCCCAAACCATTTCAAAACACCCTCTTCTGCTCTCTCAACCACGCTCTTTTTATTTCCACACATCTCTCTTACCCTTACGTTACTTACTCGATCAAACCACCTCACACCACACATTTTCCTCAAACATCTCATTTCCAGCACGTCCATCCTCCTGCGCACAACTCTATCCATAGCCCACGCCTCGCAACCATACAACATTGTTGGAACCACTATTCCTTCAAACATACCCATTTTTGCCTTCCGAGATAATGTTCTCGACTTCCACACATTCTTCAAGGCTCCCAGAATTTTCGCCCCCTCCCCCACCCTATGATCCACTTCCGCTTCCATGGTTCCATCCGCTGCCAGATCCACTCCCAGATATCTAAAACACTTCACTTCCTCCAGTTATAAATGTTTTTTTTTTTTTTTTCATACTATTCGCTATTTCCCGCGATAGCGAGGTAGCGTTAAGAACAGAGGACTGGGCCTTTGAGGGAATATCCTCACCTGGACCTCTTCTCTGTTCCTTCTTTTGGAAAAAAAAAAAAAAAAAAGTTATATATATATATATATATATATATATATATATATATATATATATATATATATATATATATATATATATATATATATATATGCAATTGAGTGGGAGATGTATAAAAGAAAGAGACAGGAGGTCAAGAGATAGGTGCAAGAGGTGAAAAAGAGGGCAAATGAGAGTTGGGGTGAGAGAGTATCTTTAAATTTTAGGGAGAATAAAAAGATGTTCTGGAGGGAGGTAAATAAAGTGCGTAAGACAAGGGAGCAAATGGGAACTTCAGTGAAGGGCGCAAATGGGGAGGTGATAACAAGTAGTGGTGATGTGAGAAGGAGATGGAGTGAGTATTTTGAAGGTTTGTTGAATGTGTTTGATGATAGAGTGGCAGATATAGGGTGTTTTGGTCGAGGGGGTGTGCAAAGTGAGAGGGTTAGGGAAAATGATTTGGTAAACAGAGAAGAGGTAGTAAAAGCTTTGCGGAAGATGAAAGCCGGAAAGGCAGCAGGTTTGGATGGTATTGCAGTGGAATCTATTTAAAAAGGGGGTGACTGTATTATTGACTGGTTGGTAAGGTTATTTAATGTATGTATGACTTATGGTGAGGTGCCTGAGGATTGGCGGAATGCGTGCATAGTGCCATTGTACAAAGGCAAAGGGGATAAGAAAGAGTGCTCAAATTACAGAGGTATAAGTTTGTTGAGTATTCCTGGTAAATTATATGGGAGGGTATTGATTGAGAGGGTGAAGGCATGTACAGAGCATCAGATTGGGGAAGAGCAGTGTGGTTTCAGAAGTGGTAGAGGATGTGTGGATCAGGTGTTTGCTTTGAAGAATGTATGTGAGAAATACTTAGAAAAGCAAATGGATTTGGGTTGGGCCATTTCTTTCGTCTGTTTTCTTGCGCTACCTCGCAAACTCGGGAGACAGCGACAAAGCAAAAAAAAAAAAAAAAAAAAAAAAAAAATATATATATATATATATATATATATATATATATATATATATATATATATATATATATATATATATATATATATATGGGGATAGGGGAGAAAGAATACTTCCCACGTATTCCCTGCGTGTCGTAGAAGGCGACTAAAAGGGAAGGGAGCGGGGGCTGGAAATCCTCCCCTCTGTTTTTTTTTAATTTTCCAAAAGAAGGAACAGAAAAGGGGGCCGGGTGAGGATATTCCCTCAGAGGTCCAGTCCTCTGTTCTTAACGCTACCTTGCTAACGCGGGAAATGGCGAATAGTATGAATGAATGAATGAAATATATATGTGTATATATATATATATATATATATATATATATATATATATATATATATATATATATATATATATATATATATATATATATATATATCATCCCTGGGGATAGGGGATTAAGAATACTTCCCACGTATTTCCTGCGTGTCGTAGAAGGCGATTAAAAGGGGAGGGAGCGGGGGGCTGGAAATCCTCCCCTCTCTCTTTTTTTTTTTAATTTTCCAAGGGAAGGAACAGAGGGGGCCAGGTGAGGATATTCCAAAAAAGGCCCAGTCCTCTGTTCTTGGCGCTACCTCGCTAACGCGGGAAATGGCGAATGGCTTGAAAGAAAGAAAGATATATATATATATATATATATATATATATATATATATATATATATATATATATATATATATATATATATATATATATATGTGAGAAATGTATGTGAGAAATACTTAGAAAAGCAAATGGATTTGTATGTAGCATTTATGGATCTGGAGAAGGCATATGATAGAGTTGATAGAGATGCTCTGTGGAAGGTATTAAGAATATATGGTGTGGGAGGCAAGTTGTTAGAAGCAGTGAAAAGTTTTTATCGAGGATGTAAGGCATGTGTACGTGTAGGAAGAGAGGAAAGTGATTGGTTCTCAGTGAATGTAGGTTTGCGGCAGGGGTGTGTGATGTCTCCATGGTTGTTTAATTTGTTTATGGATGGGGTTGTTAGGGAGGTAAATGCAAGAGTTTTGGAAAGAGGGGCAAGTATGAAGTCTGTTGGGGATGAGAGAGCTTGGGAAATGAGTCAGTTGTTGTTCGCTGATGATACAGCGCTGGTGGCTGATTCATGTGAGAAACTGCAGAAGCTGGTGACTGAGTTTGGTAAAGTGTGTGGAAGAAGAAAGTTAAGAGTAAATGTGAATAAGAGCAAGGTAATTAGGTACAGTAGGGTTGAGGGTCAAGTCAATTGGGAGGTGAGTTTGAATGGAGAAAAACTGGAGGAAGTGAAGTGTTTTAGATATCTGGGAGTGGATCTGGCAGCGGATGGAACCATGGAAGCGGAAGTGGATCATAGGGTGGGGGAGGGGGCGAAAATTCTGGGGGCCTTGAAGAATGTGTGGAAGTCGAGAACATTATCTCGGAAAGCAAAAATGGGTATGTTTGAAGGAATAGTGGTTCCAACAATGTTGTATGGTTGCGAGGCGTGGGCTATGGATAGAGTTGTGCGCAGGAGGATGGATGTGCTGGAAATGAGATGTTTGAGGACAATGTGTGGTGTGAGGTGGTTTGATCGAGTGAGTAACGTAAGGGTAAGAGAGATGTGTGGAAATAAAAAGAGCGTGGTTGAGAGAGCAGAAGAGGGTGTTTTGAAATGGTTTGGGCACATGGAGAGAATGAGTGAGGAAAGATTGACCAAGAGGATATATGTGTCGGAGGTGGAGGGAACGAGGAGAAGAGGGAGACCAAATTGGAAGTGGAAAGATGGAGTGAAAAAGATTTTGTGTGATCGGGGCCTGAACATGCAGGAGGGTGAAAGGAGGGCAAGGAATAGAGTGAATTGGATCGATGTGGTATACCGGGGTTGACGTGCTGTCAGTGGATTGAATCAAGGCATGTGAAGCGTCTGGGGTAAACCATGGAAAGCTGTGTAGGTATGTATATTTGCGTGTGTGGACGTATGTATATACATGTGTATGGGGGTGGGTTGGGCCATTTCTTTCGTCTGTTTCCTTGCGCTACCTCGCAAACGCGGAGACAGAGACAAGTATAATAAATATAAATAAATATATATATATATATATATATATATATATATATATATATATATATATATATATATATATATATATATATATATATATATGTATATATATATATATATATTTTTTTTTTTTCATACTATTCGCTATTTCCCGCGATTGCGAGGTAGCGTTAAGAACAGAGGACTGGGCCTTTGAGGGAATATCCTCACCTGGACCTCTCCTCTGTTCCTTCGTTTGGAAAAAAAAAAAAAAAAAAAGAGAGGGGAGGATTTCCAGCCCCCCGCTCCCTTCCCTTTTAGTCGCCTTCTACGACACGCAGGGAATACGTGGGAAGTATTCTTTCTCCCCTATCCCCAGGGAATATATATATATATATATATATATATATATATATATATATATGTGTGTGTGTGTGTGTGTGTGTGTGTGTGTGTGTGTGTGTGATTTTTCTCAAAGAACAATATAACTAATCATGGGTCATATAGTGCTCGGGTCTTGGAATGATCCTCATGTGAAGGTGTTACAGACTTTTCGTGTGTTGTCTACAGCTTGACTTAATGACCCTGGCTGTTGATGTTGATGCACAAATATTGAAGCAACGTAAATGTCTATATAATACAAATTCCTCTGTGTGTATACAATTAACCCCTCCCCGTTCAAGACCATTACAAAGGCCATTACAATGGGGTGGTACATGAGTGGCTGTGACCACCATGACGATCATTATGATAATGTGCTATTAAGATGGCCCAGTGGTCAAGACTGTATGTATGGTGTAGCCACCACACTTTACTACATGACCTTCACCTCAGCCAGGGGTCCCCACACACTACATGACCTTCACCCCAGCCAGGGGTCCCCACACACTACATGACCTTCACCCCAGCCAGGGATCCCAACACACTACATGACCTTCACCCCAGCCAGGGGTGCCCACACACTACATGACCTTCACCCCAGCCAGGGGTCCCCACACACTACATGACCTTCACCCCAGCCAGGGGTCCCCACACACTACATGACCTTCACCCCAGCCAGGGTTCCCCACACACTACATGACCTTCACCCCAGCCAGGGGTCCCCACACACTACATGACCTTCACCCCAGCCAGGGGTCCCCACACACTACATGACCTTCACCCCAGCCAGGGGTCCCCACAAACTACATGACCTTCACCCCAGCCAGGGGTGCCCCACACACTACATGACCTTCACCCCAGCCAGGGGTCCCCACACACTACATGACCTTCACCCCAGCCAGGGGTCCCCACACACTACATGACCTTCACCCCAGCCAGGGTGCCCACACACTACATGACCTTCACCCCAGCCAGGGGTGCCCACACACTACATGACCTTCACCCCAGCCAGGGGTGCCCGCACACTACATGACCTTCACCCCAGCCAGGGGTCCCCACACACTACATGACCTTCACCCCAGCCAGGGGTCCCCACACACTACATGACCTTCACCCCAGCCAGGGGTCCCCACACACTACATGACCTTCACCCCAGCCAGGGGTCCCCACACACTACATGACCTTCACCCCAGCCAGGGGTCCCCACACACTACATGACCTTCACCCCAGCCAGGGGTCCCCACACACTACATGACCTTCACCCCAGCCAGGGGTCCCCACACACTACATGACCTTCACCCCAGCCAGGGTTCCCCACACACTACATGACCTTCACCCCAGCCAGGGGTCCCCACACACTACATGACCTTCACCCCAGCCAGGGGTCCCCACACACTACATGACCTTCATCTCAGCCAGGGGTCCCCACACACTACATGACCTTCACCCCAGCCAGGGGTCCCCACACACTACATGACCTTCACCCCAGCCAGGGTTCCCCACACACTACATGACCTTCACCCCAGCCAGGGGTCCCCACACACTACATGACCTTCACCCCAGCCAGGGGTCCCCACACACTACATGACCTTCACCCCAGCCAGGGGTGCCCCACACACTACATGACCTTCACCCCAGCCAGGGGTCCCCACACACTACATGACCTTCACCCCAGCCAGGGGTGCCCACACACTACATGACCTTCACCCCAGCCAGGGGTCCCCACACACTACATGACCTTCACCCCAGCCAGGGATCCAAACACACTACATGACCTTCACCCCAGCCAGGGGTCCCCACACACTACATGACCTTCACCCCAGCCAGGGGTCCCCACACACTACATGACCTTCACCCCAGCCAGGGGTCCCCACACACTACATGACCACCTCAGCCAGGGGTCCCCACACACTACATGACCTTCACCCCAGCCAGGGGTCCCCACACACTACATGACCTTCACCCCAGCCAGGGGTCCCCACACACTACATGACCTTCACCCCAGCCAGGGGTCCCCACACACTACATGACCTTCACCCCAGCCAGGGTTCCCCACACACTACATGACCTTCACCCCAGCCAGGGGTCCCCACACACTACATGACCTTCACCCCAGCCAGGGGTGCCCACACACTACATGACCTTCACCCCAGCCAGGGGTCCCCACACACTACATGACCTTCTCCCCAGCCAGGGGTCCCCACACACTACATGACCTTCACCCCAGCCAGGGTTCCCCACACACTACATGACCTTCACCCCAGCCAGGGGTGCCCACCACAACCAGCTCCCTTAACTGTTCAACAGCACATTGTAATATAACATAATTACTTACCTTTATAATTACATCGGAATAATCCCACAAAAACTTATATTGTTGTATTACGTTCCAGAATATTGTATAATATGGTAAAAAAGTTGATTGAGAATTTATATATTACTTTTCTCTTTAGCTATAAGTATGCAAATTTCATATAGTAAATTTCTTTTTTTATTGTGTAAACAAATTTTAAATAGCATATAATTTTTAGAAATATATTTTTAATTTATCTTAATAAATGAATAAAAGTAGTATTATAAACTCTGTTATCAATGTATTTTGTTTTCCTATATATGGTAAGTTGAGCTGGTCTTGCGCTGTACTTGTTGTTATACCATTGGTATGTATGTATGTATGTATGTATGTATGTATGTATGTATGCTAGTGTCAGTGGTATATTGCTTAATGATCATTATCCTAAGTATTTCTTTCATGTCAATTGTCCAGGCGGAAACGTGCATCACTGACGCTGCTTACATCTATCCCGACATTCCGCCTTACAACTTTCCTTCTTCTTCTTCTTCTTCTTCTTCTTCTTCTTTACACATTCATATTTATTCTTAATGTCTGTGGTTTTTGTCCTGTCCTTACATCTCACTACACAACTGTTTCTCCGTCGTGGAAGCATTTCGTAGAGGTTGGGTTACACATTTTCCCAGACATATTTCAGAGAATTCAAAATATATTATGAAAGTTGTCATCATTTCAGAGCAGTTGTCAGTGGTGGGGTTTAGTAAGAGCGCCTCACCTGTATTATAAATGGATGATTTATGACTGAAGGCTCCACAACACAGTGGCCCCAACCTCTTATAAAGAAAATGTTTGAATATTTCTGAGAGAGGTAACTAATCCTTATCTACTTCACAAGATAGATTTTAGATTCAAAATGTTAAAGAGGTTTTAAGTGAATATCAGCATAATGAAATACGATATTTCTTATCAATAAGTATATATACAACAACGTTATCACGATCAGTCAAATTGACCATGACGGAGTTCCAGGTGTGGGCAAGGAGGAATTATGTGAGGTGGACAGCTGACCTGCATGTCTACCACAGGTCACCACCTTTGAAGATAATCCCCACGCCCACCACCACGCCCACCACCACGCCCACCACCCCTTCCAACACCCAGGAGACCTCACTCCTCACGTACACTGAGCCACGTCAATCAAAAGTAGTAATTGGGTTCAGAAATGAAGGTCAGGATCGTTCGAAAGACATTAAAAAAAAAACTATTTCAGCCAAACATAACGAACTTGGGCTGTTTACTTAACAGGATATACGACACATTATAATAACATGATTTTACATCTTCCGTTTTTTTTTTTTCTAACAATCTACAGATTACTTGCTGATTACTTCGCATTATACACACCGACCACACCCACCAGAGCCCACTACACTATACTTACACTCTGGCTGACCTGTGCCAGTAATGGTATCCCCGCACACACACCTGACCTGTGCCAGTAATGGTACTCCAGCACACACACCTGACCTGTGCCAGTAATGGTACCCCAGCACACACACACACCTGACCTGTGCCAGTAATGGTACTCCAGCACACACACCTGACCTGTGCCAGTAATGGTACTCCAGCACACACACCTGACCTGTGCCAGTAATGGTACTCCAGCACACACACCTGACCTGTGCCAGTAATGGTACTCCAGCACACACACCTGACCTGTGCCAGTTATGGTACTCCAGCACACACACCTGACCTGTGCCAGTAATGGTACTCCAGCACACACACCTGACCTGTGACAGTAATGGTAACCCAGCACACACACACCTGACCTGTGCCAGTAATGGTACCCCAGCACACACATCTGACCTTTGCCAGTAATGGTACCTCAGCACACACACCTGACCTGTGCCAGTAATGGTACTCCAGCACACACACCTGACCTGTGCCAGTAATGGTACTCCAGCACACACACCTGACCTGTGACAGTAATGGTAACCCAGCACACACACACCTGACCTGTGCCAGTAATGGTACCACACACACACACCTGACCTGTGCCAGTAATGGTACTCCAGCACACACACACACCTGACCTGTGCCAGTAATGGTAACACAGCACACACACACCTGACCTGTGCCACTAATGGTACCCCAGTACACACCTGACCTGTGCCAGTAATAGTACCGCAGTACACACACCTGGCCTGTGCCAGTAATGGCACCGCAGCACAGACACCTGACCTGTGCCAGGAATGGTAACGCAGCACACACACCTGACATATGCCAGTAATGGTACCCCAGCACACACAACTGACCTATGCCAGTAATGGCACCCCAGTACACACACCTGACCAGTAATGGTACTCCAGCACACACACACACACACACACACACACACACACACACACACACACACACACACACACACACACACCTGACCAGTGCCAGTAATGGTACCGCAGCACACACACCTGACCTGTGCCAGTAATGGTACCACAACACACACACACCTGACCTGTGCCAGTAATGGTACCCCAACACACACACCTGACCTTTGCAAGTAATGGTACCACAGTACAGACACCTGACCTGTGCCAGTAATGGTATCCCCAGCACACACACACACACACACACACACACACACACACACACACACACACACACACACACGCATATGTAACAATTTGTAGCTGGGGCAGACGAGGCGGTGCACCAGCTTAGTACAGCAAATGGGCTGAGATTGTGCACGTCTAACTCTCAGTCAGTCATTCAGTCATTCAGTCAGTCAGTCAGTCAGTCAGTCAGTCAGTTAGGCTAACATGTGAATCCAGTTTTCTTGGCTGTTTTATTGCCTGGTACATGAGCCTGCCACGTTCTGGGAGAGGGCACAAGTTCAGGCTAAGAACTACTTCAGTCATTGTCAATGTCTTATTGTGTTTATAATTTGTGACAAAGTCTATTATTGTTTGTTCGTCCTCATCTTAGTCATGTACAAATGGTAGATTGTTACTAGTTGAGCAAGAATCTCCTAGTACTGGTATTACCTGACACCTGCTTATATTGTTACTAGTTGGTCCAGCTACTAGTGTTGAGAATCTCCTAGTACTGGTATTACCTGACACCTGCTTATATTGTTACTA
Organism: Panulirus ornatus; assembly: GCF_036320965.1. Classification (NCBI taxonomy): domain Eukaryota; kingdom Metazoa; phylum Arthropoda; class Malacostraca; order Decapoda; family Palinuridae; genus Panulirus; species Panulirus ornatus. Next base: position 91,216,118 of record NC_092227.1, read on the forward strand.
GTTGGTCCAGCTGCTAGTGTTGAGAATCTCCTGGTACTGGTATTACCTGACACCTGCTTATATTGTTACTAGTTGGTCCAGCTACTAGTGTTGAGAATCTCCTAGTACTGGTATTACCTGACACCTGCTTATATTGTTACTAGTTGGTCCAGCTACTAGTGTTGAGAATCTCCTGGTACTGGTATTACCTGACACCTGCTTATATTGTTACTAGTTGGTCCAGCTACTAGTGTTTGAGAATCTCCTAGTACTGGTATTACCTAACACCTGCTTATATTGTTACTAGTTGGTCCAGCTACTAGTGTTTGAGAATCTCCTGGTACTGGTATTACCTGACACCTGCTTATATTGTTACTAGTTGGTCCAGCTACTAGTGTTTGAGAATCTCCTAGTACTGGTATTACCTAACACCTGCTTATATTGTTACTAGTTGGTCCAGCTACTAGTGTTTGAGAATCTCCTGGTACTGGTATTACCTGACACCTGCTTATATTGTTACTAGTTGGTCCAGCTGCTAGTGTTGAGAATCTCCTAGTACTGGTATTACCTGACACCTGCTTATATTGTTACTAGTTGGTCCAGCTACTAGTGTTTGAGAATCTCCTGGTACTGGTATTACCTGACACCTGCTTATATTGTTACTAGTTGGTCCAGCTACTAGTGTTTGAGAATCTCCTGGTACTGGTATTACCTGACACCTGCTTATATTGTTACTAGTTGGTCCAGCTGCTAGTGTTTGAGAATCTCCTGGTACTGGTATTACCTGACACCTGCTTATATTGTTACTAGTTGGTCCAGCTACTAGTGTTGAGAATCTCCTGGTACTGGTATTACCTAACACCTGCTTATATTGTTACTAGTTGGTCCAGCTACTAGTGTTGAGAATCTCCTGGTACTGGTATTACCTGACACCTGCTTATATTGTTACTAGTTGGTCCAGCTACTAGTGTTGAGAATCTCCTAGTACTGGTATTACCTGACACCTGCTTATATTGTTACTAGTTGGTCCAGCTACTAGTGTTGAGAATCTCCTGGTACTGGTATTACTTGACACCTGCTTATATTGTTACTAGTTGGTCCAGCTACTAGTGTTTGAGAATCTCCTGGTACTGGTATTACATGACACCTGCTTATATTGTTACTAGTTGGTCCAGCTACTAGTGTTGAGAATCTCCTAGTACTGGTATTACTTGACACCTGCTTATATTGTTACTAGTTGGTCCAGCTACTAGTGTTGAGAATCTCCTGGTACTGGTATTACTTGACACCTGCTTATATTGTTACTAGTTGGTCCAGCTACTAGTGTTGAGAATCTCCTAGTACTGGTATTACCTGACACCTGCTTATATTGTTACTAGTTGGTCCAGCTACTAGTGTTGAGAATCTCCTGGTACTGGTATTACCTGACACCTGCTTATATTGTTACTAGTTGGTCCAGCTGCTAGTGTTGAGAATCTCCTGGTACTGGTATTACGTGTCACTATATATACTGGCACCGTTCTACCACTAGTTCTATATGGTACCCAACCTGCCTGTAAGGAGGGCACCGGTTGGTTGTTCGGGATATCATCATCAGCCATGGTCATTAAGGAGGTCAAGCAACATCCACCAACCGGAAAATCTCTTTTCGGATGTTGTAAATGATTGCCGGAGCACGTACCTGGCCGCCAGCCAGAGGTGTGTGTGTTATAAGCCACAGAGCGAGCAAGGTGGAGCCACCATGTCATCAAGTGGAGGAAGGAACAGTCATCAGCCGCTCTACCTTGGCTTGGGTTGATGGTGGTACCAATAGTGGATGGTCCAGGAACTACCATCACTTGTGGTATAAAGCCGACCATTATGAAGTGTTATCAATACGCCTTAGAAAGGCGTATTCCTAAAAATAGTTCTTCGACGAGATTGTAACTCCTTATTTACTACCTTTCTCAGCTCAAAACATATAAGAAATAGAAATTTTACCAGACTGCGTTTTATAACTTAATATAGTAGAACAGTAAAATTAATCATTACAGAACAATTCTTTTTTTAATTCTTAATAAAACTACAGAAAAAAATAATAATCTTATACTTAATATGTCCAAATTTTATCTAAAACATGAAGATATATTATCACATTTATGATACCACGCGCAATACATCCACACCATCACGTAAAAATGAATTTATGCAACTAAGTAGATATGTTGCCAGCGATGTCTTGATTTTGCTTACTTATTTCATCTACTACCGAAAATTAAAAGTTTTTATGGCAATATACATAAAAAAAGATTATACAATGAAATATACTCGTAAAATTTCACAACTGTACTAATTAATATGTGACCACAATACTATATCTATTTGAAAGACTCATTATCTGAGAATAAGCATGCTATACGAAACCTATGTTTGTCACCTAGTCCACCAAGACGTAGGTTATCTGCAAGTTTCTCAATTTCCTCAAATTCTTAGTAATCAATGAGAGACACGTTCTAACTGATCTAATGTATAGATGACTGGTAACGCCAGTACCAGAGGAGTCCCAAACACTAGTAGCTGAACCAACTAGTAACATTATAAGCAGGTGTTAGGTAATACCAGTACCAGGAGATTCTCAGCACTAGTAGCTGGACCAACTAGTAACAATATAAGCAGGTGTCAGGTAATACCAGTACTAGGAGATTCTCAACACTAGTAGCTGGACCAACTAGTAACAATATAAGCAGGTGTTAGGTAATACCAGTACCAGGAGATTCTCAACACTAGTAGCTGGACCAACTAGTAACAATATAAGCAGGTGTCAGGTAATACCAGTACTAGGAGATTCTCAACACTAGTAGCTGGACCAACTAGTAACAATATAAGCAGGTGTCAGGTAATACCAGTACTAGGAGATTCTTGCTCAACTAGTAACAATCTACCATTTGTACATGACTAAGATGAGGACGAACAAACAATAATAGACTTTGTCACAAATTATAAACACAATAAGACATTGACAATGACTGAAGTAGTTCTTAGCCTGAACTTGTGCCCTCTCCCAGAACGTGGCAGGCTCATGTACCAGGCAATAAAACAGCCAAGAAAACTGGATTCACATGTTAGCCTAACTGACTGACTGACTGACTGACTGAATGACTGAATGACTGACTGAGAGTTAGACGTGCACAATCTCAGCCCATTTGCTATACTAAGCTGGTGCACCGCCTCGTCTGCCCCAGCTACAAGTTGTTACATGTGTGTGTGTGTGTGTGTGTGTGCGCGTGTGTGACTAACAACACTGTACTCATACGTAATAATTCTTGACTAGAGTCATACAGTAGATATAGATATATGGATGACATTTTCGTGCTTGTAAGGTATTACGATCTTCTAAAGGCGTTAAAAGATAATTCTGGAAACTATGTTGTTATAAAGGAACTTTATCCATAATAAACTGTCCTTCTCGGAAACAGAGACAGCAAGATAAGTCACAAATGTTCTCAGAAAAAAAGACAAATGTAAATGAATGTATCAGCAAAATGTGAATGTATGAAAAATACAAACTTCTACTGATGCCAGGCTACAGTAGGGTACAGTCGGGCGGCTTCTGTTTCATCAAGAAATTAACAGACTCACTCAAGTACTCGTCTACAATGCTACTTGAATAGTTTAATTGATACTATAGTATAAGCATTTCTGTCCAAGACCATCACCTGTAAAACAAATGAATGAATCAAAGAACATTACAAAGTAAACTACAAAATAATCCAGTTTCTCCTAAGATGCGCGAGAGAGAATGATGAATGGTATACTTAGCAGAACTGCCATCACCCACGAGATACATTACAGGACCCGTAAGGTATGTTATCGGTTTATTAGAATCAAGGCAACTCTGTAACAAGCTTTTATAAGCAACCAACGAGAATTATCAGTTCACATGTTACAACAACAACAACAACAACAACTACAGCATTACGTAAACTGGACAATAATGACATAGGGTTCCCTCCACCCCGCCGCCTGAACAATGGTCTTTGTTTCTTTTTTTTTCATATATATATATATATATATATATATATATATATATATATATATATATATATATATATATATATATATTATCCCTGGGGATAGGGGATTAAGAATACTTCCCACGTATTCCCTGCGTGTCGTAGAAGGCGACTAAAAGGGGAGGGAGCGGGGGGCTGGAAATCCTCCCCTCTCGTTTTTTTTTTTTTTTTTTCCAAAAGAAGGAACAGAGGGGGCCAGGTGAGGATATTCCAAAAAAGGCCCAGTCCTCTGTTCCTAACGCTACCTCGCTAACGCGGGAAATGGCGAATAGTTTAAAAGAAAGAAAGAATATATATATATATATATATATATATATATATATATATATATATATATATATATATATATATATTTATTTATTTATTTATAAAAGCTCCAATCACGGACAAGAGTCCACATCAAGGAAGGACCTTAACTGAAATAACAGAAAATACTGAAAGGTAAATAGAAAGGACAGATGAAAGTATTTACGAATTTTGGAGGAAGTGAAAAACGTGTCTTTTAAAATGTGTGTCAGGTCATTGTTATTGGGAAAGACATGAGAAGGTGGAGAGTTTCAAAGCTGCGACGCGTAGGGAAAGAAGCAGGTTTCAGAACGGCCCACACTCGAGTTGCCGATGGTCACGTAATAATCATGTGACGCAGCAGCTTGCCGAGCATTGCGTGGTCTAGCTAGTGGTGGGGGCACACAAGCAGCCAGCTCTCGGGAGCAAAAACCAAAGTAATATCTATAGAAGAGGGAAAGTGAACAAGAGGATCAAGTTTGGAAGTAAGACTGGGGCAGCTTATAAGTCGGATCGCTTTCGACAAAACTGTCAAGTAAGGATACAGAGCTAGAACCACCCCAGATGTGAGAGCAGTACTCCATGCAAGGACGAATCAATCCCTTGTATAAACGGAGCAACTATTCAGAAGAGAAGTTTCGACATCTAAACAGAACATCCAGTTTCTTAGAGGCAAAATTAGGTATTCCAGTAATGTGGGGTTTCCACGAGAGTGGATGTTGCAGCAATACCAAGTATGTTCATTGAGTTCAAAAGGAGGAATTACAGAACCGTCAAAGGAGAGATGAGAATTGTAGGAAGTTTTTGATGGAGAAATGGGTAAATATTGGGTCTTGGAGGCATTAAACTTGACAAGATTATATGTAGCCCACTAAGATATCCTGTCCAAGTCTGAGTTTATTGAGGAAGCTGTGTCAAGACGAGATGCAGATCGAGTGAAAGATGAAGTAGCAGAATTGAAGGATGTGGATGAATCTTGAGTCGTCAGCGTATGAATGCACTGGATCATTTGTGAAGAAATCGTTGAGAAAAAAGAAGGAAAAGTGTAGGGGACATCGCTGTTGATGGAGAAAAGTTGGGGGCTGATCCATCAACAACGCGGAGATATATCAGGCAGAGAGGAAGCTAGATATGAAGGAGCAAAGTGAGGGAGGGAAGCCAAAAGAGGGAAGCTTTGAGATGAGACCCCGATGCCCCACCCTGTTAAAAGCTTTGGATATGTCAACGGCAAGCACATGCAACTCCCCAAAATTTCTCAGGGATGATGACCAGACATTGGTAAAATAGGAAAGAATATCACCGGTGGATCTCGCCTTACGGAAGCCATACTGGTGATCAGAGAGAAGACTGTGATTTTCTAGGTCTATAAGGTTATGGAATTAAAGAAGGGATTCAAACACTTTGGAAATGGTCAAAGCAACAGGACGATAGTTAGAGGGGTCAGAACGGTCACCCTTCTTAGGGATGGGATGTACCAATGCAAGCTTGCAAGGAGAGGAAACGTTTTGGTTTATAAACAGAAACAGAACAGACGAGCAAGTACAGGCGCACTCTTTCTGTACACGGGGATGGATGCCATCAGGAGCTTAAGCCTCACTTGTGTCCAGAGAGAGAAGCGCTGTTCGGAGATTACGGGGAGGGACGTAGGATTATTAAGAGGAGCATCAGGTGGTGAAGGAATGTTAGAATCATCCAAGGTGGAGTTAAAGGAGAAACGGGAACCAAAGAGAGTTGCTTTGTCTACAGGAGAGACAGCTACAGTACCGTCAGAACGGAAAAGTGAAGGAAAGGTAGAGCGACAGACGTTGTTAGAGATGCCCTTAGCTAGAGACCAGATAGACCTATCACTGGATGACGAGGAGAGGTTATCACACTTCCTTTCAATAAAGGAACGCTTCGCCTCACAGATAACGTGCTTGCAGCGATTAAGGGCAGTGATGAAAGCTGAATGGGAGCCAGAGGAAGGAGAGTTTTTCCAAGCCCAATCCCTTGCCTGAATGGCCTCAGAACAGGAACTGTTAAACCGTGGATTGGATGAAGAAGTTGTCTTGGAGGAAGAGGGAATAAATGCTTCCATTCTTGCAAGACGTTACTCTGCTATGCGTTTGGTGGAGACAGAAGCATCACCACATAAGAGACACTAATTTACCTAAGGAAAGTCAGAAAAGAAGTTACGTAAGTTGTTCCAGTCAGCTTTGTTGAGGTGCCATTATCAGCGTTTAGAAGGGGCTGCTGGAGGGGAAGGTGCAGTTGAAATTGATACATTTGAGAGAGTGTGATCAGACTAACCAATTGGGGGTGGGATTATGTACTTGTAGCGGGATGGACAAGAGGAGAAAAACAAATCCAGAATATAAGGAGAGTGGTCACAGCGGTCAGGTATATGGGTAAGGTGGGAGATAATTTGCTCTAAATCATTGAGAATGGAGAACGTGAAGGCTTCAATCCCTCCACCATCCGTATGGAAGGAAATCAACCATTCCCTGTTGTGAACGTTGAAATGGCCGAGGTAGAGGGTCTCGGCTTACGGGTGAGAGAATGTCAGTCTTATGAAATGAGCTTAGAAGGTCGAAGAGATATATAAGATTTGTGGAATAAGGGGAGCAATAGGCGAAGCAGAGGAAAAGTGTGGTAGTTGGGAGACAGACCTTGACTTCATAACATCAAAATTTGGGACATAAACATATAAAAGGGCATACGCATATACAAGACCAACATACACATATATAAGTAGAACAACACACACATATACAAGAACAACATACAGATAAACAAGAACATACGCATATAAAAGAACAACACACATATATCCAAGAACAACATACACATATACAAGAACGACATACACAAATAAAAGACCAACACACACATATAAAGGACAACATACACATATACAAGAACAATATACACGTATACAAGAACAACATACAGATAAACAAGGACATACGCATATAAAAGAACAACACACATATATACAAGAACAACATACACATATACAAGTAGAACAACACACACATATACAAGAACAACATACACATATACAAGAACAACATACACATATAAAAGACCAACACACACATATAAAGGACAACATACACATATACAAGAACAATATACACATATACAAGAACAACATACAGATAAATAAGAACATACGCATATAAAAGAACAACACACATATATACAAGAACAACATACACATATACAAGAACAACATACACATATAAAAGACCAACACACACATATAAAGGACAACATACACATATACAAGAACAATATACACATATACAAGAACAACATACAGATAAACAAGAACATACGCATATAAAAGAACAACACACATATATACAAGAACAACATACACATATACAAGAACAGCATACACATATAAAAGAACAACACACACATATAAAGGACAACATACATATATACAAGAACAATATACACATATACAAGAACAACATACAGATAAACAAGGACATACGTATATAAAAGAACAACACACATATATGCAAGAACAACATACACATATACAAGAACAGCATACACATATAAAAGAACAACACACGCATATAAAGGACAACATACACATATACAGAACAATATACATGTATACAAGAACAACATACAGATAAACAAGGACATACGCATATAAAAGAACAACACACATATATACAAGAACAACATACACATATACAAGAACAACATACACATATAAAAGAACAACACACACATATAAAGGACAGCATACACATATACAAGAACAATATACACGTATACAAGAACAACATACAGATAAACAAGAACATACGCATATAAAAGAACAACACACATATATACAAGAACAACATACACATATACAAGAACAACATACACATATAAAAGAACAACACACACATATAAAGGACAACATACACATATACAAGAACAATATACACGTATACAAGAACAACATACAGATAAACAAGGACATACGCATATAAAAGAACAACACACATATATACAAGAACAACATACACATATACAAGAACAACATACACATATAAAAGAACAACGCTCACATATAAAGGACAACATACACATATACAAGAACAATATACACATATACAAGAACGACATACACATATAAAAGAATAACATGCATATATAAAGGACAACATACACATATACAAGAACAATATACACATATACAAGAACAACATACAGATAAAGATGAACATACGCATATAAAAGAACAACACACATATATACAAGAACAACATAAACATATACAAGAACAACATACATATATAAAAGAACAACGCTCACATATAAAGGACAACATACACAGATACAAGAATAATATACACATATACAAGAACAACATACACATATAAAAGAACAACACACACACACACACACACACACACACACACACACACACACACACACACACACACACACACACACACACACACATATAAAGGACAACATACACATATACAAGAATAATATACACATATACAAGAACAACATACAGATAATCAAGGACATACGTATATAAAAGAACAACACACATATATACAAGAACAACATACACATATACAAGAACAACATACACATATAAAAGAACAACACACACATATAAAGGACAACATACACATATACAAGAACAATATACACGTATACAAGAACAACATACAGATAAACAATGACATACGCATATAAAAGAACAACACACATATATACAAGAACAACATACACATATACAAGAACAACATACACATATAAAAGAACAACGCTCACATATAAAGGACAACATACACATATACAAGAACAATATACACATATACAAGAACGACATACACATATAAAAGAATAACACACACATATAAAGGACAACATACACATATACAAGAACAATATACACATATACAAGAATAACATACAGATAAAGATGAACATACGCATATAAAAGAACAACACACATATATACAAGAACAACATAAACATATACAAGAACAACATACATATATAAAAGAACAACGCTCACATATAAAGGACAACATACACATATACAAGAACAATATACACATATACAAGAACAACATACACATATAAAAGAACAACACACACACACACACACACACACACACACACACACACACACACACACACACATACACACACACACACACATATAAAGGACAACATACACATATACAAGAATAATATACACATATACAAGAACAACATACCGATAAACAAGGACATACGTATATAAAAGAACAACACACATATATACAAAAACAACATACACATATACAAGAACAACATACACATGTAAAAGAACAACGCTCACTTATAAAGGACAACATACACATATACAAGAACAATATACACGTATACAAGAACAAAATACAGATAAACAAGGACATACGTATATAAAAGAACAACACACATATATACAAGAGCAACATACACATATACAAGAACAACATACACAGGGAGAGTGCTCGGGTCTTGAATGATCCTCATGTGAAGATGTTAAAGACTTTTCGTGTGTTGTCTACAGCTTGACTTAATGACCCTGGCTGTTGATGTTGATGCACAAATATTGAAGCAACATAAATGTCTATATAATACAAATTCCTCTGTGTGTATACAGTAAACCCCTCCCCGTTCAAGACCATTACAAAGGCAATTACAATGGGGTGGTACATGAGTGGCTGTGACCACCATGACGATCATTATGATAATGTGCTATTAAGATGGCCCAGTGGTCAAGACTGTATGTATGGTGTAGCCACCACACTTTACTACATGACCTTCACCTCAGCCAGGGGTCCCCACACACTACATGACCTTCACCCCAGCCAGGGGTCCCCACACACTACATGACCTTCACCCCAGCCAGGGGTCCCCACACACTACATGACCTTCACCCCAGCCAGGGTTCCCCACACACTACATGACCTTCACCCCAGCCAGGGTTCCCCACACACTACATGACCTTCACCCCAGCCAGGGGTCCCCACACACTACATGACCTTCACCCCAGCCAGGGGTCCCCACACACTACATGACCTTCACCCCAGCCAGGGGTGCCCACACACTACATGACCTTCACCCCAGCCAGGGGTCCCCACACACTACATGACCTTCACCCCAGCCAGGGGTGCCCACACACTACATGACCTTCACCCCAGCCAGGGGTCCCCACACACTACATGACCTTCACCCCAGCCAGGGGTCCCCACACACTACATGACCTTCACCCCAGCCAGGGGTCCCCACACACTACATGACCTTCACCCCAGCCAGGGGTCCCCACACACTACATGACCTTCACCCCAGCCAGGGGTCCCCACACACTACATGACCTTCACCCCAGCCAGGGGTCCCCACACACTACATGACCTTCTCCCCAGCCAGGGGTCCCCACACACTACATGACCTTCACCTCAGCCAGGGTTCCCCACACACTACATGACCTTCACCCCAGCCAGGGGTGCCCACACACTACATGACCTTCTCCCCAGCCAGGGGTCCCCACACACTACATGACCTTCACCCCAGCCAGGAGTCCCCACACACTACATGACCTTCACCCCAGCCAGGGGTCCCCACACACTACATGACCTTCACCCCAGCCAGGGGTCCCCACACACTACATGACCTTCACCCCAGCCAGGGGTCCCCACACACTACATGACCTTCACCCCAGCCAGGGGTCCCCACACACTACATGACCTTCACCCCAGCCAGGGGTCCCCACACACTACATGACCTTCACCCCAGCCAGGGTTCCCCACACACTACATGACCTTCACCCCAGCCAGGGGTCCCCACACACTACATGACCTTCACCCCAGCCAGGGTTCCCCACACACTACATGACCTTCACCCCAGCCAGGGGTGCCCACACACTACATGACCTTCACCCCAGCCAGGGGTCCCCACACACTACATGACCTTCACCCCAGCCAGGGGTCCCCACACACTACATGACCTTCACCCCAGCCAGGGGTCCCCACACACTACATGACCTTCACCCCAGCCAGGGGTCCCCACACACTACATGACCTTCACCCCAGCCAGGGGTCCCCACACACTACATGACCTTCACCCCAGCCAGGGGTCCCCACACACTACATGACCTTCTCCCCAGCCAGGGGTCCCCACACACTACATGACCTTCACCTCAGCCAGGGGTCCCCACACACTACATGACCTTCACACCCAGCCAGGGGTGCCCACACACTACATGACCTTCTCTCCCAGCCAGGGGGTCCCCACACACTACATGACCTTCACCCCAGCCGAGGAGTCCCCACACACTACATGACCTTCACCCCAGCCAGGGGTCCCCACACACTACATGACCTTCCTCCCCAGCCAGGGGTGCCCACACACTACATGACCTTCACCCCAGCCAGGGGTCCCCACACACTACATGACCTTCACCCCAGCCAGGGGTCCCCACACACTACATGACCTTCACCCCAGCCAGGGGTCCCCACACACTACATGACCTTCACCCCAGCCAGGGGTCCCCACACACTACATGACCTTCACCCCAGCCAGGGGTCCCCACACACTACATGACCTTCACCCCAGCCAGGGGTCCCCACACACTACATGACCTTCACCCCAGCCAGGGGTCCCCACACACTACATGACCTTCACCCCAGCCAGGGGTCCCCACACACTACATGACCTTCACCCCAGCCAGGGGTCCCCACACACTACATGACCTTCACCCCAGCCAGGGGTCCCCACACACTACATGACCTTCACCCCAGCCAGGGGTCCCCACACACTACATGACCTTCACCCCAGCCAGGGGTCCCCACACACTACATGACCTTCACCCCAGCCAGGGGTCCCCACACACTACATGACCTTCACCCCAGCCAGGGGTCCCCACACACTACATGACCTTCACCCCAGCCAGGGGTCCCCACACACTACATGACCTTCACCCCAGCCAGGGGTCCCCACACACTACATGACCTTCACCCCAGCCAGGGGTCCCCACACACTACATGACCTTCACCCCAGCCAGGGGTCCCCACACACTACATGACCTTCACCCCAGCCAGGGGTCCCCACACACTACATGACCTTCACCCCAGCCAGGGGTCCCCACACACTACATGACCTTCACCCCAGCCAGGGGTACCCACACACTACATGACCTTCACCCCAGCCAGGGGTCCCCACACACTACATGACCTTCACCCCAGCCAGGGGTCCCCACACACTACATGACCTTCACCCCAGCCAGGGGTCCCCACACACTACATGACCTTCACCCCAGCCAGGGGTCCCCACACACTACATGACCTTCACCCCAGCCAGGGGTCCCCACACACTACATGACCTTCACCCCAGCCAGGGGTCCCCACACACTACATGACCTTCACCCCAGCCAGGGGTCCCCACACACTACATGACCTTCACCCCAGCCAGGGGTCCCCACACACTACATGACCTTCACCCCAGCCAGGGGTCCCCACACACTACATGACCTTCACCCCAGCCAGGGGTCCCCACACACTACATGACCTTCACCCCAGCCAGGGGTCCCCACACACTACATGACCTTCACCCCAGCCAGGGGTCCCCACACACTACATGACCTTCACCCCAGCCAGGGGTCCCCACACACTACATGACCTTCACCCCAGCCAGGGGTCCCCACACACTACATGACCTTCACCCCAGCCAGGGGTCCCCACACACTACATGACCTTCACCCCAGCCAGGGGTCCCCACACACTACATGACCTTCACCCCAGCCAGGGGTCCCCACACACTACATGACCTTCACCCCAGCCAGGGGTCCCACACACTACATGACCTTCACCCCAGCCAGGGGTCCCCACACACTACATGACCTTCACCCCAGCCAGGGGTCCCCACACACTACATGACCTTCACCCCAGTCAGGGGTACCCACACACTACATGACCTTCACCCCAGCCAGGGGTCCCACACACTACATGACCTTCACCCCAGCCAGGGGTCCCCACACACTACATGACCTTCACCCCCAGCAGGGGTCCCACACTCTACATGACCTTCACCCCAGCCAGGGGTCCCCTCACACTACATGACCTTCACCCCAGCCAGGGGTCCCCACACACTACATGACCTTCACACCCAGCCAGGGGTCCCCACACACTACATGACTTCTCCCCAGCCAGGGTCCCCACACACTACATGACCTTCACCCCAGCCAGGAGTCCCCACACACTACATGACCTTCACCCCAGCCAGGGTCCCCACACACTACATGACCTTCACCCCAGCCAGGGGTCCCCACACACTACATGACCTTCACCCCAGCCAGGGTCCCCACACCCCCCATGACCTTCACCCCTTCAGACCTTCCCCCAGCCAGGGGTCCCCACACACTACATGACCTTCTCCCCAGCTAGGGGTCCCCACACACTACATGACCTTCACCCCAGCCAGGGGTCCCCACACACTACATGACCTTCACCCCAGCCAGGGGTCCCCACACACTACATGACCTTCACCCCAGCCAGGGGTCCCTACACACTACATGACCTTCACCCCAGCCAGGGGTCCCCACACACTACATGACCTTCACCCCAGCCAGGGGTCCCCACACACTACATGACCTTCACCCCAGCCAGGGGTGCCCACCACAACCAGCTCCCTTAACTGTTCAACAGCACATTGTAATATAAGATAATTACTTACCTTTATAATTACATCGGATAATTCCACAAAAACTTATATTATTGTATACTTTGTCACGAGCCATTATGTTAGATTATAATCATCCACTTCGCTTATATATTCATGTTAGTATTTTTCATTATTAGTATTTGATTTAAGTATAGTATATATTACATTATATTATGAAAAACTAATTTAATTTTATTTAAAGAAAAATGAACTAAAACTACTTACAGTCATAAATAAAAGTAGTATTATAAACTCTGTTATCAATGTATTTTGTTTTCCTATATATGGTAAGTTGAGCTGGTCTTGCGCTGTACTTGTTGTTATACCATTGGTATGTATGTATGTATGTATGTATGTATGTATGTATGCTAGTGTCAGTGGTATATTGCTTAATGATCATTATCCTAAGTATTTCTTTCATGTCAATTGTCCAGGCGGAAACGTGCATCACTGACGCTGCTTACATCTATCCCGACATTCCGCCTTACAACTTTCCTTCTTCTTCTTCTTCTTCTTCTTCTTCTTCTTCTTCTTCTTCTTCTTCTTCTTCTTTACACATTCATATTTATTCTTAATGTCTGTGGTTTTTGTCCTGTCCTTACATCTCACTACACAACTGTTTCTCCGTCGTGGAAGCATTTCGTAGAGGTTGGGTTACACATTTTCCCAGACATATTTCAGAGAATTCAAAATATATTATGAAAGTTGTCATCATTTCAGAGCAGTTGTCAGTGGTGGGGTTTAGTAAGAGCGCCTCACCTGTATTATAAATGGATGATTTATGACTGAAGGCTCCACAACACAGTGGCCCCAACCTCTTATAAAGAAAATGTTTGAATATTTCTGAGAGAGGTAACTAATCCTTATCTACTTCACAAGATAGATTTTAGATTCAAAATGTTAAAGAGGTTTTAAGTGAATATCAGCATAATGAAATACGATATTTCTTATCAATAAGTATATATACAACAACTTTATCACGATATTATGTTTTCTATTTCCTTTTCATCATCAAATTCATCACTGAGCCAACATGTGAAGACCATCACACACACTCACACTTCATCAGTGGTAACACGTAATCTCCGAAACAGTTTGTTACCATCTATGACTCCTGGTATATTCGTAACAATATAAGCAGGTGACATGTAATACCAGTACCAGGAGATTCTCAACACTAGTAGCTGACAGGTAACAGGTAATGCTAGTACCTTTATCTGACAACGTGTGGGAAAAGAAAATGGAACAGGATAACACGTTGAAGATGACAGAAATGATGCATCGAAAACTGCTGCAGAAGATAAGGGAATACTTCAACTCCGGCAATAATTTAGGCACTTAGGAACAAGGTAGAGGACAATCAGAGTGTAATTGCTGATCTTTGTGAACATAGAAAGGTGGATGGACGAAGGGAGAGAGAGAGAGAGAGAGAGAGAGAGAGAGAGAGAGAGAGAGAGAGAGAGAGAGAGAGAGAGAAGGCTGAAAATGATAAGATAAATAGTGATCAACCATCCTGGCTGGCTCTGGGAGAGCGGAAATGTGGAAATTTGGAAGAGATTGCCTGAGGTGGACTGATAAAGTGGTATTAACACGAGTGAAAGATGTAATGGAACAATTTGTGAATGAGATCTACTTAAGGTTAGTTTGAGTTGTAAATAAGGAAAATGGAAGACAATAAATTAAGTATCCTTTCATGAATTGTAAAGAGCTTAGGTACTAGGACCAGAGATGTGCATGCTTATTGTACAAGTGGATGATGTAGCTCTACATGAAACGGCCACAGAGGTCGATGGTAGTTTAATGAATTTGCGTGATTATCAATGTTTTTGTTTACCAGCTGATAAAAGAAATAATACAAGAGCACTATCAACTTATGCTGGGAAAAATGTGACGATTGAGTTGGTGTTAGCCCAGAATGGGATTGAAAGTTTGTGTTAAAATCTGCCTGCAAGGAAGTCCATCTATATATAGTATTGATATTTATGTACATCTTCCAAGTTTGGATATTGATGGTATGTCAGTGTTTACTTACTAATGCCTATGTCTTCCTTGGTCATATTAATGCAAGACATGAAGTCCTGTAGGACTCAATAATATTAATGGTAGAAGAGGGTTACATTTTTTAGGTTAGTTTGTTGATATTAAAATACTGGGTAATGATGAGTGTATACATACATGGAGGAAGATTGGATTATGTGGTTATCTTCAATATAATGAGGACGAGCGAGTTGAGGGTTTGTTCAGTGATCACTTTGTTTTACTAGTCATTGTCCATGTCAATAAAATACAGAAATTCATTGAGCGTACAAGAAATTACTGCTTGATGGGTGACATAATGGAGGAAGTGATGACTACCGTACAGGATTGGTAGGAAGCAAGAGATGTAGAAAGTTTCTCTCATAACTTGTTACATACTGTGCTGATGACCAAAAAGTGTAGGTATAAAGGAGTAATGAAGAATGGGAAACATAATGTGTATTATAAAGACAAGTTTGTACAGAGTTGGAGTAAATTACTTAGAAAGGCACGTAAAGATTGGAGTGCAAATCCTAATGATAATGAAATTAAGGAAGCACTGAAAGTGTTTGCAATATTGTTCACTGAGGTGAAGCAAAAAGCTAGGAATAAGTATTGGATGGACTTTTTATGGAGACTTGGTAAACATAAGAGCCTGAGTGACATCATAAGGGAAGTAAATAAAGTACGAGGTGTTGGAAGCTCGGGCAACAGCCATGCTGGTCCACAAGCCAGTGCCAGTCAACTTATTCATAAATGAGCTGAAGCGGCCAGTTTGGCAGGGCTACCACCTGTATGTCGTGCAGAGATCATTACAAAGTCAAATTAGACTCAGGAGGGAACTAGTAATGAGTCAGTGTACGCTGGATGATGATACATGTGTGCCAATAACGAGAGGTGAATTATTGTATGCGATTAACAAGGGGAAGTCTACTGCACCAGAGGAGGATGAAGTAACATAGAGTATTAACTGTATACGTGGCTAGCAGCAGTAGGACTGACTCAATATGTCATATAATGAAGGTTGTATTCCACTCAAGTGGAAAAAAACAGTAATCGTAACTAAATGTATTAATATTTTCGACTAATATCCCTAACTTCCTGTTTTAGCAAAATGATGGAGAGGATAATATTGGTGTCATGAAGAGTTTGAGTACTAGCGAGGCTACATGTAGAACATTTGTCGATGTAAAGGGGTATTTGATAGAACAAATAAGTTTTACTTGCAGAACTTGTTAACTTGGGTGTTTCCGGGAAGTTGCTGAAATATATTGACGATTATTTAAGTAACAGAAAGGCTAGAGTTTGGTTTCAAGGTTTGGTATTTAGAAGAGACATGAAGTTGGGAATTCCACAGGGAGGTGTCCTTAACCCTTCTAATATACTGATGAATATAATAGGTCGACATGAATTTCCCGGAGATACTCAGGTCATAATATATGCTGATGATATTCTGTTACAATGGACAGGTATGAGTAACATGCACATACTTTAGACACAGAGCTGTAGAATGGGTATTGTAATTGATGATGAGAAAACTAAGCACCAAAGTAAGAATTTGGAACAGAGGGATTTATTTTTGCATAAAATGAGGTTAGAAAAAGTTGATTTGTATAAATATCTTGGTATGAACATTGGGTACACAAACATCAGTAGAATACAGAAGATACAGTATCTGGAGGATGCATGTAAAGGCCATTTAAGACTACTGAGAGCTTTAGCGTGGAGTGGAAATGGCGTTGGCATCCCAGTTTTAATGATGGTGTACATCAGCACAGTACGACCAGATATTGACTATGCAGCTCATATTCTCATTATGTACAGTATGAAGGATATTCACAAACTTGAAGTCATACAAAATGAAGCCCTGAGAATAGTGTTAGGTTGTCAACGAAACAGTAGAGTACAAACCATGAGAATGTAATGAACTTTATCAAGTACTGAACATAGGGTAAAGGAACTTGCTGTAGCTGCTGCCCTCAGATCCATTAAGAGAAATACAGATGACAGACTGTCTCGTGCACTGTGTTATTGGAGTGAAAGAAGAAAAGTTAGTAATGTGTCCAAGTATGTAAGAACTTTGTATGATGTTATGAGGGAGTTGATAAACATTGTGTTTCCTTGCCAACTTACATAAGATTTAGACTATAGTAGGAAGGATGCATCGCAGTAGATATGTCACAGCTTGAGAGGAGAAAACATGATTGCCATCCCGGTCATTTACAGAATGTCCTTTTAGAGAAAATATTTAGCTTCCCCAGACGTAATTCTGTATTGTCATGGATCATAATGGCCGAGCGGGAGGGATGTGGTGTTTTCATAAGGAATTTTTTAAATGAATGTTTCGTAGATGAAACAATTAGTAAAATGATTAGTTATAACACCTCGTCTACTCTGGGTGAGTTACATGCAGTCTGTGAGGGTCTTCAGATTGCTATAGAGAAATTTAAAGAGTACAGGAATGATAAAGTATGAAATGAAGAGAAGAATGGGAAAATTTAAGTCTAGGTGTAACTGCCGAACATAGTGACACTTTACAACGTTATTTCTGTGCGTCAGCTAACACCCATGCAACTTATAGGGCAACCCTTACATCCGTGGATTATGTGTCAGTAAGACTCAGATCCGGGTATCAATATTATTGGCAGTTAAGTGGAGGGACTGGTCGACCCTGTCAACTTTGCCAGACGAGGGATGGACATATATTAGAACATTATGTATTAGCTTGTGAAATGATTCAGCCATACAGAAACAATGGATGATTAATAATGGTTTATTGTGAGAACAGTCAATCACTGCTGAAGTTTATTGTGAGAACAGTCAGGCACTGCTGAGGTTTATTGTGAGAAAAGTCAGGCACTGCTGAGGTATATTGTGAGAACAGTCAGGCACTGCTGAGGTTTATTAAGAGAACAGTCAGGCACTGCTGAGGTATGTTGGGAGAACAGTCAGGCACTGCTGAGGTTTATTGTGAGAACCGTCAGACACTGCTATGGTTTATTGTGAGAACCGTCAGACACTGCTAGGGTTAATTGTGAGAACAGTCAGTCATTGTTTTATTGTTTTATTGTCAGAACAGTCAGTCACTGTTCAGGTTTATTATGAGAAGTCAGGCACTGCTAAGCTTTATTGTGAGAATAGTGAGTCACTGATGAGGTTCATTGTGAGAACAGTCAGGCACTGCTGAGGTATGTTGGGATAACAGTCAGGCACTGCTGAGGTTTATTGTGAGAACAATCAGGCACTGCTGGGGTTTATTGTGAGAACAGTCAGGCACTGCTGACGTTTGTTATGAGAACAGTCAGGCACTGTTGAGGTTTATTGTGAGAACAGTCAGGCACTATTAAGGTTTATTTTGAGAACAGTCAGGCACTGCTCAGGTTTATTGAGAAAACAGTCAGGCACTGCTGAGGTGTATTTTGATAACAGTCAGGCACTGCTGAGGTTTATTGTGACCATTCAGGCACTGCTAAGGTGTATTTTGAGAACAGTCTGGCACTGCTGAGGTTTATTGTGAGAACTGTCAGGCACTGCTGAGGTTTGTTGAGAGAACAGTCAGGCACTGCTGAGGTAAATTGTGAGAACAGTCAGGCACTGCTGAGTTTATTGTGAGAACAGTCAGGTACTGCTAGGGTTTATTGAGAACAGTCAGTCACTGCTGAGGTTTATTGTAAGAACAGTCAGGCACTGCTGATGTTTATTGAGAGAACAGTCAGTCATTGCTGGGGTTTATTGTGAGAAGTCAGTCATCGCTGTGGTTTATTGTGAGAACATTCAGGCACTGCTGAGGTATATTGTGAGAACAGTCAGTCACTGCTGATGTTTATTGTGAGAACACTCAGTCACTGCTGGGGTTTATTGTGAAAACAGTCAGACACTGCTGGGTTTATCATGAGAACAGTCAGTCCTGCTGAGTTTTATTGTGAGAAGTCAGGCACTGCTGGGATTTATTGTGAGAACAGTCAGGCACTGCTGAAGATTATTGTGAGAACAGTCAGGCACTGCTAGGATTTGTTGTGAGAACAGTCAGGCACTGCCGAGGTTTATTGTGAGAACAGTCAGGTACTGCTATGGTTTATTGTGAGAACAGTCAGTCACTGCTGAGGTTTATTGTAAGAACAGTCAGGCACTGCAGATGTTTATTGAGAGAACAGTCAGTCATTGCTGGGGTTTATTGTGAGAACAGTCAGTCACTGCTGTGGTTTATTGTGAGAACATTCAGGCACTGCTGAGGTATACTGTGAGAACAGTCAGTCACTGCTGATATTTATTGTGAGAACACTCAGTCACTGCTGGAGTTTATTGTGAAAACAGTCATACACTGCTGGGGTTTATCATGAGAACAGTCAGTCACTGCTGAGGTTTATTGTGAGAAGTCAGGCACTGCTGGGATTTATTGTGAGAACAGTCAGGCACTGTTGAAGATTATTGTGAGAACAGTCAGGCACTGCTAGATTTATTGTGAGAACAGTCAGGCACTGCTGAGGTTTATTGTGAGAACAGTCAGTCACTGCTGGGGTTTATTGTGAAAACAGTCAGTCACTGCTGGGATTTATTGTGAGAACAGTCAGGCACTGCTGGAGTTTATTGTGAGAACAGTCAGTCACTGCTGAGGTTTATCGTGAGAACAGTCAGGCACTGCTGAGGTTTATTGTGAGAACAGTCAGGCACTGCTGGGGTTTATTGTGAAAACAGTCAGTCACTGCTGAGGTTTATCGTGAGAACAGTCAGTCACTGCTGGGATTTATTGTGAGAACAGTCAGGCACTGCTGGGGTTTATTGTGAGAACAGTCAGGCACTGCTGAGGTTTATTGTGAGAACAGTCAGGCACTGTTGGGGTTTATTGTGAAAACAGTCAGTCACTGCTGAGGTTTATCGTGAGAACAGTCAGTCACTGCTGGGGTTTATTGTGAGAACAGTCAGGCACTGCTGGGGTTTATTGTGAGAACAGTCAGGCACTGCTGAGGTTTATCGTGAGAACAGTCAGGCACTCCTGAGATTTATTGTGAAAACAGTCAGTCCTGCTGAGATTTATTGTGAGAACAGTCAAGCACTGCTAAGATTTATTGTGAGAACAGTCAGTCACTGCTGGGGCTTATCATGAGAACAGTCAGTCACTGCTCTGGTTTATTTTGAGAACAATCAGTCACTGTTGGGGTTTATTGTGAGAACAGTCAGTCGCTGATGAGGTTTATTGTCAGAACAGTCAGGCACTTCTGAGGTTTATTGTGAGAACAGTCAGGCACTGCTGGGACTTATCATGAGAACAGTAAGTCACTGCTGGGGTTCATTTTGAGAACAGTCATTCACTGCTGGGGTTTATTGTGAGAACAGTCAGTCACTGCTGAGGTTTAATGTAAGAATAATCAGTCGCTGCTGAGGTTTATTGTGAGGATAGTCAGTCACTGCTGGGGTTTATTGTGAGAACAGTCAGTCACTGCTGAGGTTTATTTTGAGAACAGTCAGTCACTGTTGGGTTTATTGTGAGAACAGTCAGGCACTGCTGAGGTTTATTGTAAAAGTCAGGCACTGCTGAGGTATATTGTGAGAACAGTCAGGCACTGCTGAGGTTTATTGTGAAAGTTAGGCAATGCTGAGGTATATTGTAAGAACAGTCAGCCACTGCTGAGGTTTATTGTGAAAACAGTCAGGCAATCCTGAGGTTTATTGTAAGAACAGTCGGGCACTGCTGAGGTTTATTGAGAGAACAGTCAGTCACTGCTGAGGTTTATTTTGAGAACAGTCAGGCACTGTTAGGGTTTATTGTGAGAACAGTCAGGCACTGCTGAGGTTTATTGTGAGAACAGTCAGGCACTGCTGGGGTTTATTGTGAGAACAGTCAGTCACTGCTGAGGTTTATTGTGAGAACAGTCAGTCACTGCTGGGGTTTATTGTGAGAACAGTCAGGCACTGTTAGGGTTTATTGTGAGAAGTCAGGCACTGCTAAGGTTTATTGAGAGAACAGTCAGGCATTGCTGAGGTTTATCGTGAGAACAGTCAGTCACTGCTGGGTTTATTGTGAGAACCGTCAGACACTGCTAGGGTTTATTGTGAGAACAGTCAGTCACTGCTGAGGTTTATTGTGAGAACAGTCAGGCACTGCTGAGGTTTATTGTGAGAACAGTCAGGCACTGCTGAGGTTTATTGTGAGAACAATCAGTCACTGCTGAGGTTTATTGTGAGAACAGTCAGGCACTGTTAGGGTTTATTGTGAGAAGTCAGGCACTGCTAAGGTTTATTGAGAGAACAGTCAGGCACTGCTAAGGTTTATCGTGAGAACAGTCAGTCACTGTTGGGGTTTATTGTGAGAACCGTCAGACACTGCTAGGGTTTATTGTGAGAACAGTCAGTCACTGCTGAGGTTTATCTTGAGAACAGTCAGGCACTGCTGAGGTTTATTGTGAGAACAGTCAGGCACCGCTGAGGTTTATTGTGAGAACAGTCAGTCACTGCTGAGGTTTATTGTGAGAACGGGCAGGCACTGCTGAGGTTTATTGTGAGAACTGTCAGTCACTGCTGGGGTTTATTGTGAGAACCGTCAGACACTGCTAGGGTTTATTGTGAGAACCGTCAGACACTGCTAGGGTTTATTGTGAGAACAGTCAATCATTGCTGAGGTTTATTGTGAGAACGGGCAGGCACTGCTGAGGTTTATTGTGAGAACTGTCAGTCACTGCTGGGGTTAATTGTAAGAACCGTCAGATACTGCTAGGGTTTATTGTGAGAACCGTCAGACACTGCTAGGGTTTATTGTGGGAACAGTCAATCATTGCTGAGGTTTATTGTGAGAACGGGCAGGCACTGCTGAGGTTTATTGTGAGAACTGTCAGTCACTGCTGAGGTTTATTGTGAGAGGTCAGTCATTGCTGGGGTTTATTGTGAGAACAGTCAGTCACTGCTGGGGTTTATTGTAAGAATAGTCAGGCACTGCTAGGGTTTATTGTGAGAATAGTCAGTCACTGCTGATGTTTATTTTAAAAACAGTCACCGCTGGGATTTATTGTGAGAACAGTCAGTCATTCCGAGGGTTTATTGTAAGAAGTCAGGCACTGCTGAGGTTTATTGTGAGAACAGTCAGGCACTCCTGAGGTTTACTGTGAGAAGTCAGGCACTGCTGAGGTTTATTGAGAGAACAGTCAGGCACTGCTGAGGTTTATTATGAGAACAGTCAGTCACAGCTGAAGTTTATTGTGAGAACAGTCAGTCACTGCTGGGATCTATTCTGAGAACAGTCAGGCACTGCTGAGATTCATTCTAAGAACAGTCAGTCACAGGTGAGGTTTATTTTGAGAACAGTCAGGCACCGCTGAGGTTTATTGTAAGAACAGTCAGGCACTGCTGAGGTTTATTGTGAGAACAGTCAGTTACTGCTGGGGTTTATTGTGAGAACAGTCAGTCACTGCTGAGGTTTGAGAACAGTCAGGCACTGTTAGGGTTTATTGTGAGAACAGTCAGGCACTGCTGAGGTTTATTGTGAGAACAGTCACTGCTGGGGTGTATTGTGAGAACAGTCAGGCACTGCTGAGGTTTATTGTGAGAACAGTCAGTCACTGCTGGGATTTATTCTGAGAACAGTCAGGCACTGCTGAGATTCATTCTAAGAACATTCAATCACAGCTGAGGTTTATTTTGAGAACAGTCAGGCATCGCTGAGGTTTATTGTGAGAACAGTCAGGCACTGCTGAGGTTTATTGTGAGAACAGTCAGTCACTACTGAGGTTTATTGTGAGAATAGTCAGGCACTGCTGAGGTTTATTGTGAGAATAGTCAGTCATTGCTAGGTTTATTGTGAGAATAGTCAGTCCCTGCAGTCACGATCCTCATACAGACTTGATGAAGAAAGACTTGTCATACACTGTATGAAGGGAATCATGGCTACTGATGATAAGGCTTTCACCATCTCATCTCTTCTTACCAAACCATTCTTCATGACTCTCACTTCGCGTACCTCCGGAGCCCAAACGCCTTACATCTGCCACCATATCAAACATTCAACAGTCCTTCAAAATACTCATTCCGTCTCATTTGATCAATACCAATTACCACTTCCCCCTTTTGCCCCCTTCACTGATATTTTTACTTGTTTTCTTGTTTTTTGTACAGTATAAACCTCCATCCAAAACATCTTATTCTCCCTAAAGTTAAATGATACTCTCTCACTTCAACTCTCATTTACCCCCTTTTTTAACCATTGCACCTTCCTCTTGACTTCCTGCCACTCTCTCGTACATCTTTCCCAATCACTTGCAGCCTTTCCCTGAAAGTACCCAATCACTTGCACCCTTTCCCTGGAAGTACGCAATCACTTGCATCCTTTCCCTGAAATTACTGCCCAAATGCCATCCTTTTCTCGTTCGCTAGCAACTTTACTTTTTCATCCCAACACTCACTACCCTTTCTAATCTGCCTCCACCTTTCACATGCCACATGCATCTCTTGCACACGCTATCACTGCTTCCTCAAATACTTCCCATTCCTAACCCACTCCACTTGCCTCATTTGCTCTCACTTTTTGCCATTGCACACCCTGGTATTTCCTCATACAAGTCTCTTTTCCAAGCTAACTCACTTCCAACAATCTCTTCTCACACTCTTCTCACTGATATTGTTTCCTCTTTTCATAGATTCGCTGTAAATCTTCACCTTTGCCTCCACAAAATAGTGATCAGGCATTCCATCAGCTGCCCCTCTCAGCACATTTACATCCAAAAGTTTCTTTTACATTTCTGTCAATTAATATGAAATCCTATAAATCATGCCAACCATCTTTCCTATTCACATACATATACTTGTGTATGGACCTCTTTAAACCAGGTATTCCTCTCCACAAATCCTTTTTCAGCACAACTGAACAAGCTGTTCACTGTTTCCATTCATAATACTGAATACCCCGTCCTGCAGTTATACCCTCAACTGCCATTTCGCTCAACTTTAAAGATAAATAGCGAGCCAGATATATCATTAATACCCAGTCTCTCTCATCAAAACTGCTGACACACTTGGTCAGCGGCTCCCCCCAAAACTTGCACCTGATCTTTCTTCACATATCCAGGTGCATAAGCATGAACAATCACCCATCTCTCGCCAACCACTTTTGTTTTTACCCAGATTAGTCTAAAATTCACTTCCTTACACTATATCACACAACTCCTGCATCAAGATTATTACTACTTCCTTATTCTCACCAACCCTTAATATTACTCCTGAGACTTTTCCAAACCATTCTTTCCCTTTACTCTTGAGTTTCGTTTCACTCAGAGCCAGAACATGCAGGTTTCTCTCCATTCTTCACAACTTGGTTACATCCACACATAAGTAGGGTCACAATTCTTGCTACCTCCTTCTGTTTCCTCTTGTAGAACTTGAGGTACAAGAAGAGAAGAAGGGTCACAATTCCTGCTGCCTCCCTCTGTTTCCTCTTGTAGAACTGGAGATACAAGAAGAGAAGAAGGGTCACAATTCCTGCTGCCTCTCCCTGTTTCCTCTTGTAGAACTTGAGGTACAAGAAGAGAAGAAGGGTCACAATTCCTGCTGCCTCCTTCTGTTTCCTCTTGTAGAACTGGAGATACAAGAAGAAAAGAAGGGTCACAATTCCTGCTGCCTCCTTCTGTTTCCTCTTGTAGAACTGGAGATACAAGAAGAGAAGAAGGGTCACAATTCCTGCTGCCTCCTTCTGTTTCCTCTTGTAGAACTGGAGATACAAGAAAAGAAGAAGGGTCACATTTCCTGCTGCCTCCCTCTGTTTCCTCTTGTAGAACTGGAGATACAAGAAGAGAAGAAGGGTCACAATTCCTGCTGCCTCCTTCTGTTTCCTCTTGTAGAACTGGAGATACAAGAAGAGAAGAAGGGTCACAATTCCTGCTGCCTCCTTCTGTTTCCTCTTGTAGAACTGGAGATACAAGAAGAGAAGAAGGGTCACAATTCCTGCTGCCTCCTTCTGTTTCCTCTTGTAGAACTGGAGATACAAGAAGAGAAGAAGGGTCACAATTCCTGTTGCCTCCCTCTGTTTCCTCTTGTAGAACTGGAGATACAAGAAGAGAAGAAGGGTCACAATTCCTGCTGCCTCCTTCTGTTTCCTCTTGTAGAACTGGAGATACAAGAAGAGAGGGGTTTCCAGCCCCCAACTTCCAC
The DNA here is from genome assembly GCF_036320965.1 of Panulirus ornatus. Lineage (NCBI taxonomy): Eukaryota > Metazoa > Arthropoda > Malacostraca > Decapoda > Palinuridae > Panulirus > Panulirus ornatus. Next base: position 91,242,283 of record NC_092227.1, read on the forward strand.
CCGCTGTAGTTGCTTCTACCACACACACACAGATACACACACAGGATAACGGGGTAGAATTCCTTCTACCTTACCCCGTTGGTAAGTCAAACTTAATCTTGACTTTTTATATTGACGTACGGTAAATAAGTAGACCAATGAACCTACGAAAAGTAATATACAAACGACGAGATCAGGGTTAATGTATTTTAAAGTTGATGAATCATTTTGAAAAATAAGGGAACCTATGAAAAGCAAAAGCCATGCCACCAGAAATCACTTTAGTGATGTTAACTTAGTGATGTTAGCTTAGGTTAGGTTGAGCTTAGTAATGTTAGTTTACGTTAGATTAAGGTTAGTGATGTCAGCTTACGTTAGGTTGAGCTTAGTAATGTTAGCGTACGTTAGATTAAGTTAAGGTTAGGTTAGCTTAAGATAGGTTGAGCTTAGTAACGTTAGTTTACGTTAAGATAAGGTTAGTGATGTTAGGTTAGGTTAGGTTAAACTTCTTGGTTTGTTATGGTCATTCTTCTCATGATTGCACAAGAAACATTGTCTAGGTTGGTTAGGTTTGGTTAGGTTAGGTTAAGCTTCTTGGTTTGTTATGTTCATTCTTTTCATGTTTGTACAAGAAACATTTTCTAGGTTGGTTAGGTTAGGTTAGGTTAAGCTTCTTGGTTTGTTATGTTCATTCTTCTCATGTTTACACAAAAAATATTGTCTAGGTTGGTTTGGTTAGGGTATGTTAAGCTTCTTAGTTTGTTACATTCATTCTTCTCATGTTTGCGCAAGAAACATTGTATAGGTTGGTTAGGTTAGGTTAGGTTAAGCTTCTTGGTTTGTTATGTTCATTCTTTTCATGTTTGTACAAGAAACATTTTCTAGGTTGGTTAGGTTAGGTTAGGTTAAGCTTCTTGGTTTGTTATGTTCATTCTTCTCATGTTTACACAAAAAATATTGTCTAGGTTGGTTTGGTTAGGGTATGTTAAGCTTCTTAGTTTGTTACATTCATTCTTCTCATGTTTGCGCAAGAAACATTGTATAGGTTGGTTAGGTTAGGTTAGGTTAAGCTTCTTGGTTTGCTTTGTTAATTCTTTTCATTTTTCATGTTTACATAAGAAATTTTGTCTAGGTTGGTTAGGTTAGGTTAGGATTTCTTGGTTTGTTGTTATGTTCATTCTTCTCATTTTCCATAACAAACATTGTCTACGTTGGTTATGTTAGGTTAGGTTAAGCTTCTTGGTTTGTTATGTTCATTCTTCTCATGTATACAGAAGAAACATTGTGTAGGTTCGTTAGGTTTGGTTAGGTTAAGTTAGGTTAGGTTAGGCTAGGGTAAGCGCCTTGGTTTGTTATGTTCATTCTTCTCATGTTTACACAAGAAACATTGTCTAGGTTGGTTAGGTTAGGTTAAGCTTCTTGGTTTATTATGTTCATTCTTCTTATGTTTGCACAAGAAACATTGTGTAGGTTAGGTTAGGTTAGGTTAAGCCTCTTGGTTTGTTATATTCATTCTTCTCAAGTTTGCACAAGAAACATTGTTTAGGTTGGTTAGGTTAGGTTAGAGTGAGCCTCTTAGTTTGTTATGTCCATTCTTCTCATGTTTGCACAAAAAAACATTGACTTGGTTGATTAGGTTAGGTTTGGTTATGCTAGGTTAAGTTTCTTGGTTTGTTATGTTCATTCTTCTCATGTTTACAAAAGAAACATTTTCTAGGTTGGTTAGGTTAGGTTAGATTAAGTTGAGCTTCTTGGTTTGTGATGTTTATTCCTCTAATGTATATATAAGAAACATTTTTTAAGGTTGGTTAGGTTAGGTTAAGCTTCTTGGTTTATTCTTCTCATGTTCACACAAGAAACATTGTCTAGGTTGGTTAGGTTAGGTTAGATTATGTTAAGCCTCTTGGTTAGTTGTGCTCATTCTTCTAATGTTTGCACAAGAAACATTGTTTAGGTTGGTTTGGTTAGGTTAAGTTAGGTTAGATTAAGTTTCTTGGTTTGTTATGCTCATTCTAACATTGTCTAGGTTAGATTTTGTTAGGTTAAGCTTCTTGGTTTCTTATGTTCATTATTCTAATGATTACACAAGAAACATTGTCTTGGTTGTTTAGGTTAGGGTACATTAAGCTCCTTGGTTTGTTATGCTAATTTTTGTAATGTTTGCACAAGAAACATTTTCTAGGTTGGTTTGGTTAGGTTAGGTTAGGTTAAGCTTCTTGGTTTGTTATGTTCATTCTTCTCATATTTGCACAAGAAACATTGTCTAGGTTGGTTAGGTTAAGCTTCTTGGTTTGGTCTTCTTATGTTTGCACTACGTTGTCTTGGTTGGTTAGCTTAGGTTAGGTAAGCTTCTTGATTTCTTATGTTCATTCTTCTCATTTTACAAAAGAAACTGTCTAGGTTAGGTTAGATTAGGTTAGGTTAAGCTTCTTGGTTTGTTATGTTCATTCTTCTCATGTTTACAAAAATATTGTCTAAGTTAGGTTAGGTTAAGCTTCTTGATTTATGTTCATTCTTCTCATGTTTACACAAGAAACATTGTCTAGGTTGGTTAGGTTAAGCTTCTTGGTTTGGTCTTCTCATGTTTACACAAGAAACATTGTCTAGGTTGGTTAGGTTAGGTTAGGTTAGGTTAAGCATCCTGGTTTGTTATGTTCATTCTTCTCATGTTTACACAAGAAACATTGTCTAGGTTGGTTAGGTTAAGCTTCTTGGTTTGGTCTTCTCATGTTTACACAAGAAACATTGTCTAGGTTGGTTAGGTTAGGTTAGGTTAGGTTAAGCATCCTGGTTTGTTATGTTCATTCTTCTCATGTTTACACAAGAAACATTGTCTAGGTTGGTTAGGTTAAGCTTCTTGGTTTGGTCTTCTCATGTTTACACAAGAAACATTGTCTAGGTTGGTTAGGTTAGGTTAGGTTAAGCATCCTGGTTTGTTATGTTCATTCTTCTCATGTTTACACAAGAAACATTGTCTAGGTTGGGTAGGTTAAGCCTCTTGATTTGTTATGTTCATTCTCATGTTGACACACACAGCATTGTCTAGGTTGATTAGGTTAGGTTAGGTTAAGCCTCTAGGTTTGTTACATTCATTCTTCTTATGTTTACACAAGAATTCTATATTGTCTAGGAAATCTAACCAAACTTTCTCAAAAATGGTGTTGCAGGTGCAATAGGATTTGTAATTGTGAAATATTCTTGATATTTCTATCAGTATTCATCTGTTGAGATATCTATTCCAATATTATAAAGGACCAAATTACCAGACTATTGCTAAATTTTTAAAATATTTATTTTGATAGTTGATTACTTTATGCATGTGTGGTGTTTGTGAGATGTCATGCATAATTTTTGTAATGTTAGTTTGTACTTTGAAAGTAGATTAAGGTTTGTTGCTTTTTTTTCATTGCTCTATGACAATGAATGACTGAGAGTGGGGAGGGCTATAGAGATCAAGAAAAATATTGGGTTGTAGAATAAACAGATCAACAATGTTTATGATAACCTTCTGCGGGTTATCACAGTAATAAATAATGTAATTGTGATGATGGAATTTGAGAAATGTGAGATTATGGTCTGTTGTTGCTCTGTGGCTGTGTGTCTTCAAACACTCAGACATATATGAGTGCAAGAACATGATTAAGTTCATCACATCATGTGGTAAGATGAAGCACAATAATAAGATTGATGTATTTCAACTGAAACTGAATGTTAAGGTACATCTTGGCCCTATGTGAAGGTAGATTAGGAATCTTTTAGGGATCTATTGAAGTGTTTCACCTACTTTTACATTATTTGACCACACATTTTGCATGATCATCATATCATTCACAATTTTCTTATTTATTGTTGTAAAATAAGGAAAACAAGAGTATAAGATGCAAGTCATATTCTCTTTCCACTTCACGAAACAAGCATTCCATAGTCAAACTCCTCAGTTCCCCAGAGGTGAGTAGACATTATTCTATGTCATCATGTGCCACAAGAAGCAACTTGTAGGACATCTTATTGCCACTTAGGGAAGGCGAGGTTGAATATTTGCAGAGGTTTTTAGGAAAAGAGGAAATGATGTTAGTGAATAAAAGGTAGAAAGTGAACGAGCTTTGAAAAGAGGCTTGTGTATGGAGATATCAGGAGAGATTGGGTTAAGAATTGTAAGAGGTCCAAGTAAATGAAATAAAGGTAGTTTTAGAAATGGAGGGTATTTAGGGAAGCAGTGCTTACACATGGCATACAAAAGATAAAACGGGTATATGAGAATGCACAGTGAGGGTTTGGATGAGAAAGTTAAGTTGCTTGTGAAAGAGATAAGATTGTTGGCACTGCCTACAGAGAAGCAGTGCAATTGATTGCGAGAGATACAAGCAATGCTCAAATTGAGAGGATGGGGATGGCATCCCTCTTGTTAACTCAAAATCAGATTATTGTCCCCTTTGTTAACAGAATAAGGGGATAGCATCTCCTTTGTTAACTCAATCAAACCACCACCACCTTTCTTAACAAAGTAAAATACACTAAATCACTCTATACTTGAAGCTGTAGTACACCTGTTGACTGTATGTATCCTTCAAGTGTCAAGGGAGTAGGCATCTTATATGTTGTGAGTACAGAGAGGGAGCAGATGATGATTGTAGTAAATGGGACTAAATCCTGAAATTTCAAAATGGAAAACTTCTAAATATGCTGCCATTATCTACCTTCATGAAAAAAAAAGGGGGGAAAAATATTATGCCAATGACTTTGGTGTATATTGTTCTTTCATGTCAGTAGGGTATAGCAATATGCACTTACATAATAATAGTGCCATTGTACAAAGGCAAAGGGGATAAGAGTGAGTGCTCAAATTTCAGAGGTATAAGTTTGTTGAGTATTCCTGGTAAATTATATGGGAGGGTATTGATTGAGAGGGTGAAGGCATGTACAGAGCATCAGATTGGGGAAGAGCCGTGTGGTTTCAGAAGTGGTAGAGGATGTGTGGATCAGGTGTTTGCTTTGAAGAATGTATGTGAGAAATACTTAGAAAAGCAAATGGATTTGTATGTAGCATTTATGGATCTGGAGAAGGCATATAATAGAGTTGATAGAGATGCTCTGTGGAAGGTATTAAGAATATATGGTGTGGGAGGCAAGTTGTTAGAAGCAGTGAAAAGTTTTTATCGAGGATGTAAGGCATGTGTACGTGTAGGAAGAGAGGAAAGTGATTGGCTCTCAGTGAATGTAGGTTTGCGGCAGGGGTGTGTGATGTCTCCATGGTTGTTTAATTTGTTTATGGATGGGGTTGTTAGGGGGGTGAATGCAAGAGTTTTGGAAAGAGGGGCAAGTATGAAGTCTGTTGTGGATGAGAGAGCTTGGGAAGTGAGTCAGTTGTTGTTCGCTGATGATACAGCGCTGGTGGCTGATTCATGTGAGAAACTGCAGAAGCTGGTGACTGAGTTTGGTAAAGTGTGTGAAAGAAGAAAGTTAAGAGTAAATGTGAATAAGAGCAAGGTTATTAGGTACAGTAGGGTTGAGGGTCAAGTCAATTGGGAGGTAAGTTTGAATGGAGAAAAACTGGAGGAAGTAAAGTGTTTTAGATATCTGGGAGTGGATCTGGCAGCGGATGGAACCATGGAAGCGGAAGTGGATCATAGGGTGGGGGAGGGGGCAAATATCCTGGGAGCCTTGAAGAATGTGTGGAAGTCGAGAACATTATCTCGGAAAGCAAAAATGGGTATGTTTGAAGGAATAGTGGTTCCAACAATGTTGTATGGTTGCGAGGCGTGGGCTATGGATAGAGTTGTGCGCAGGAAGGTGGATGTGCTGGAAATGAGATGTTTGAGGACAATGTGTGGTGTGAGGTGGTTTGATCGAGTAAGTAATGTAAGGGTAAGAGAGATGTGTGGAAATAAAAAGAGCATGGTTGAGAGAGCAGAAGAGGGTGTTTTGAAATGGTTTGGGCACATGGAGAGAATGAGTGAGGAAAGATTGACCAAGAGGATATATGTGTCGGAGGTGGAGGGAACGAGGAGAAGTGGGAGACCAAATTGGAGGTGGAAAGATGGAGTGAAAAAGATTTTGTGTGATCGGGGCCTGAACATGCAGGAGGATGAAAGGAGAGCAAGGAATAGAGTGAATTGGATCGATGTGGTATACCAGGGTTGACGTGCTGTCAGTGGATTGAATCAGGGCATGTGAAGCGTCTGGGGTAAACCTTGGAAAGCTGTGTAGGTATGTATATTTGCATGTATGTATATACATGTGTATGGGGGTGGGTTGGGCCATTTCTTTCGTCTGTTTCCTTGCACTACCTCGCAAACGCGGGAGACAGCGACAAAGCAAAAAAAAAAAAAAAATATATAATATTTTATTTAAAATTTTCATGGGAGAGGATGCCCACACTCTGTACCGTCCCATTTGTAAGAATTTAACATTTCAGGCAGTGGTTACAAGAGGAAGTGGCAGGAAATTGAGGAAGGTGCAGGAGCTGAAAAAGAGGGCAGGTGAGAGATGATGTGACGGAGAATTGACAAATATCAATGAAATTGGAAAATGAAAATAAATTAGACCATTAGTGAGGGAAGCACATGTGGAAGTACTAACAGGCAGAAAAGTGAAATTGAGAAGGAGAGAGCATGTTCAAGGTCAGTTGAATATGGTGTAGGATAGAGTGGCAGAAGTTGGGGTGTTTGGGGTGTGGAATGAGAGAACCATGATAAATGGCTTGGTAAAAAGAGAAGGTGGTGAAAGCCTTGCCTTAGATGAATTGTGGCAAAACAGATGGAGTTGATGGGATTTCAAATAAATTTCTTAAAAGAAATAGGTGACTTGTTAACTAGTCAAGATTTCAGTATATGGATGGCTCAAGGTGAGATGCTGCAGGAATAGTGAAATGCCTCTTTAGCACCATTGCATAAAGGCAAGGGATGCAAAAGTGAATTTTTAAGTTTCAGGGTATAAGTTTATTAGTGTTCTTGGTAAAGTATACAGATGAGTGGTAATTCAACATTGTGGAGGAAAGGTTGACAAAGAGGATATATGTGTCATAGGTGTGGCTTCAAGAATGTGAGGATGTGTGGACCAGCTGTTTTCTTTTTAGAATCTTTGAGAAATACTAGGAAGAAAGAGTTGGTTGATTCAAGTAAGAAACTACAGAATTTAGTAACTGGGTTTGGAAAATTGTGTGAAAGGAGAAAATTGAGAGTAAATGTGAGTAAGAGCAAGTTTATTAGGTTCAGTAGGGTTGAGGTCCAAGTTAGTTGGGTTGTAAGTTTGAATGGAGAAAAATTGGAGAAAGTGAAGTGTTTTAGATATCTGGGAGTGGAATTAGCAGCAAATGGCACCATGGAAGCTGAAGTGAGTCACAAGGAGGGGGAGGGGGCGAAGGTTTTGTGAGCGATGAAGAATGTGTGGAAGGAGAGAACGTTATCTTGGAGAGCAAAAGTGCGTATGTTTGAAGGAATAGTAGTTCTAACAATATTATATGGTTGTGAGGCATGGGCTGTAGGAAGGAAGGTGGATGTGTTGGAAATTAAATGTTTGAGGAGAATACATAGTGTGAGGTGGTTTGTTGGAGTAAGTAATGAAAGGGTAAGCGAGATGTGTGGAAATAAAAAGAGTGTGGTGGAGAGAGCAGAAGAGGATGTGTTGAAATGGTTTGGACATATGGAAAGAATGAGTGAGGAAAGGTTGACAAATAGGATATATGTGTCAGAGGTGGAGTAAACAAGAAGTGGAAGAGCACATTGGAGGTGGAAGGATGGAGTGAAAAAGATTTTGAACGATCGGGGCCTGAACATACAAGAGGGTGAGAGGCGTGCAAGGAATAGAGTGAATTGAAATGATGTCGTATACCAGGGTCGACGGGGATAAGGGAGAAAGAATACTTCCCGCGTATTCCCCGCATGTCGTAGAAGGCAACTAAAGGGGACGGGAGCGGGGGTCTAGAAACCCTCCCCTCCTTGTATTTTAACTTTCTAAAAGGGGAAACAGAAGAAGGAGTCATGCGGGGAGTGCTCATTCTCCTCGAAGGCTTATACTGGGGTGTCTAAATGTGTGTGGATGTAACCAAGATGAGAAAAAATGAGAGATAGGTAATATGTTTGAGGAAAGGAACCTGGATGTTTTGGCTCTCAGTGAAACAAAGCTCAAGGGAAAAGGGGAAAAGTGGTTTCGGAATGTCTTAGGAGTAAAATCAGGGGTTGGTGAGAGGACAAGAGCAAAGGAAGGAGTAACACTACTCCTGAAATATGAGTTGTGGGAGTATTTGATAGTGTAAGAAGTAAACTCTAGATTGATATGGGTAAAACTGAAAATGGATGGAGAGAGATGGGTGAATATTGGTGCCTATGCACATGGTCATGAGAAGAAAGATCATGAGAGGCAAGTGTTTTGGGAGCAGCTGAGTGAGTGTGTTAGCAGCTTTCATGCAAGAGACTAGGTTATAGTGATGGGTGATTTGAATGCACAGGTGAGTAATGTGGCAGTTGAGGGTATAATTGGTGTACATGGGGTGTTTAGTGTTGTAAATGGAAATGGTGAAGAGCTTGTAGATTTGTGTGATGAAAAAGGACAGGACTGGTGATTGGAAATACCTGGTTTAAAAAGAGACATATGAATAAGTATTTATATGTAAGTAGGAGAGATGGCCAGAGAGCGTTACTGAATTACATGTTAATTGACAGGCGTGTGAAAGAGAGACTTTTGGATATTAATGCGATGAGAGGGGCAGCTGGAGGGATGTCTGATCACTATCATCTGGAGGCAAGGGTGAAGATTTGTAGAGGTTTTCAGAAAAGAAGAGAGAATGTTGGAGTGAAGAGAGTGGTGAGAGTAAGTGAGCTTAGAAAGGGGACTTGTGTGAGGAAGTACCAGGAGAGATTGAGTGCAGAATGGAAAAAAGGTGAGAGCAAAGGACGTAAGGGAAGTGAGGGAGAAAGGGGATGCATTTAGGGAAGCAGTGACGGCTTGCGCAAAAGATGCTTGTGGCACGAGAAACGTGGGAGGTGTGCAGATTAGAAAGGGTAGTGAGCGGTGGGATGAAGAAGTAAGATTGTTAGTGAAAGAGAAGAGAGAGGCATTTGGATGATTTTTGCAGGGAAGTAGAGCGAACGACTGGGATATGTACGATAGAAAGAGGCAGGAGGTCAAGAGAAATGTGTAAGAGGTGAAAAAGAGGGCAAATATAAGTTGGGGTGAGAGATTATCATTAAGTTTTGTGGAGAATAGAGATGTTTTGGAAGGAGGTAAATAAAGTGTTCAGGCCCTGATCGCTCAAAATCTTTTTCACTCCATCCTTCCACCTCCAATTTGGTCTCCCACTCCTCCTGGTTCCCTCCACCTCTGACACATATATCCTCTTTGTCAACTTTTCCCCACTCATTCTCTCCATTTTGCCAAACCATTTCAATACACCCTCTTCTGCTCTCTCAATCACACTCTTTTTATTACCACACATCTCTCTTACCCTTTCATTACTTACTTGATCAAACCACCTCACACCACATATTGTCCTCAAACATCTCATTTCCAACACATCCACCCTCCTCCGCACAACCCTATCTATCGCCCATGCCTCACAACCATATAATGTTGTTGGAATCACTATTCCTTCAAACATACCCTTCGCACACCACCTTGACCAAAATACCCTATATCTGCCACTCTATCTTCAAACACATTCAACAAACCTTCAAAATGCTCGCTCCATCACTTTCTCACTTCATCATTACCTGTTATTACTTCCCTACTTGCCCCCTTCACCGATATTCCCATTTGTTCTCTTGTCTTACGCATATGGGATAGGGGAGAAAGAATACTTCCCACGCATTTCCTGCATGTTGCAGAAGGCGACTAAAGGGCACGGGAGCGGGGGGCTAGAAACCCTCCCCTCCTTGTATTTTAACTTTCTAAAAGGGAAACAGAAGGAGTCACACGGGGAGTGCTCATCCTCCTCGAAGGCTTAGATTGGGGTGTCTAAATGTGTTTGGATGTAACCAAGATGAGAAAAAAGGAGAGATAGGTAGTATGTATGAATAAAGGGACCTGGATGTTTTGGCTCTGAGTGAAACGAAGCTCAAGGGTAAAGAGGAAGAGTGGTTTGGGAATGTTTTGGGAGTAAAGTCAAGGGGGGTTGGTGAGAGGACAAAAGCAAAAGAAGAAGTAGCACTACTCCTGAAACATGAGTAGTGGGAGTATGTGATAGTGTAAGAAAGTAAACTCTAGATTGATATGGATAAAACTGAAAGTGGATGGAGAGAGATGGGTGATTATTGGTGCCTCTGCACCTGGGCATCAGAAGAAAGATCATGAGAGGCAAGTGTTTTGGGAGCAGCTGAGTGAGTGTGTTAGCAGTTTTGATGCACGAGACTGGGTTATAGTGATGGGTGATTTGAATACAAAGGTGAGTAATAACTGGTGAGAGAATAACTGGTGTACATGGGGTAGTCAGTGTTGTAAGTAAGTGGAAACGGTGAAGAGCTTGTAGATTTGTGTGCTGAAAAAGGACTGGTGATTGGGAATACCTGGTTTAAAAAGAGAGATATACATAAGTATACGTATGTAAGTAGGAGAGATGGCCAGAATGCATTATTGGATTACGTGTTGATTGATAGGCGCGTGAACGAGAGACTGAGAGACTGAGAGGTGCAACTGGAGGGATGTCTGATCATTATCTAGTGGATGCGAAAGTGAAGATTTGCAGAGGTTTTCAGAAAAGAAGAGAGAATGTTGGGGTGAAGAGAGTGGTGAGAGTAAGTGAGCATGGGAAGGAGACTTGTGTGAGGAAGTACCAGGAGAGACTGAGTGCGGAATGGAAACAGTTGAGAGCAAAGGAGGTAAGGGGAGTGGGGGAGGAATGGGATGTATTTAAGGAAGCAGTGATGGCTTGCGCAAAAGATGCTTGAGGCATGAGAAGCATGGAAGGTGGGCAGATTAGAAAGGGTAGTGAGTGGTGGGATGAAGAAGTAAGATTATTAGTGAAAGAGAAGAAAGAGGCCTTTGGACGATTTTTGCAGGGAAATAGTGCAAATGATCGGGAGATGTATAAAAGAAAGAGGCAGGTGAAGAGAAAGGTGCAAGGGGTGAAAAAAAGGACAAATGAGAGTTGGGGTGAGAGATTATCATTGAATTTTAGGTAGAATAAAAAGATGTTTTGGAAGGAGGTAAATAACGTGCGTAAGACAAGAGAACAAATTGGAACATCGGTGAAGGGGGCTAATGGGGAGGTAATAACAAGTAGTGGTGATGTGAGAAGGAGTGAGTATATAAGGTTTGTTGAATGTGTTACATGATAGAGTGGCAGATACAGGATGTTTTGGTCGAGGTGGTGTGCGAAGTGAGAGGGTCAGGGAAAATGATTTGGTAAACAGAGAAGAGGTAGTGAAAGCTTTGCAGAAGATGAAAGCTGGCTAGGCAGCGGGTTTGGATGGTATTGCAATGGAATTTATTAGAAAAGGGTGTGACTGTGTTGTTGACTGGTTGGTAAGGATATTCATTGTATGCATGACTAATGGTGAGGTGCCTGAGGATTGGCGGAATGCCTGCATAGTGCCTTTGTACAAAGGCAAAGGGGATAAAGGTGAGTTCTCAAATTAGAGGTATAAGTTTGTTGAGTATCCCTGGGAAATTATGCGGGAGGGTATTGATTGAGAGGGGTGAAGGCATACACAGAGCATCAGACTGGGGAAGAGCAGTGTGGTTTCAGAAGTGAAAGAGGATGTGTGGATCAGGTGTTTGCTTTGAAGAATGTATGTGATAAATACATAGAAAAGCAAATGGATTTGTATGTAGCATTTATGGATCTGGAGAAGGCACATGATAGAGTTCATAGAGATGCTCTGTGGAAGGTATCAAGAATATATGGTGTGGAGGGCAAGTTGTTAGAAGCAGAGAAAAGTTTTATCGAGGATGTAAGGCATGTGTACGGGTAGGAAGAGAGGAAAGTTATTGGTTCTCAGTGAATGCCTGTTTGCGGCAGGGGTTTGTGATGTCTCCATGGTTGTTTAATTTGTTTATGGATGGGATTGTTAGGGAGGTGAATGCAAGAGTTTTGGAAAGAGGGGCAAGTATGAAGTCTGTTGTGGATGAGAGAGCTTGGGAAGTGAGTCAGTTGTTGTTCACTGATGATACAACGCTGGTGGCTGATTCGGGTGAGAAACTGCAGAAGCTGGTGACTCAGTTTGGTAAAGTGTGTGAAAGAAGAAAGCTGAGAGTAAATGTGAAGAAGAGCAAGGTTATTAGGTACAGTAGGGTTAAGGGACAAGTCAATTGGAGGTAAGTTTGAATGGAGAAAAACTAGAGGAAGTGAAGTGTTCTAGATATCTGGGAGTGGATTTGGCAGTGGATGGAACCATGGAAGTGGAAGTGAGTCATAGGGTGGGAAGAGGGCGAAAGTTTTGGGAGTGTTGAAGAATGTGTGGAAGGCGAGAACGTTATCTCAGAATACAAAAAATGGGTGTGTTTGAAGGAATAGTGATTCCGACAATGTTATATGGTTGCAAGGCGTGGGCTATAGATAGAGTTGTGCAGAGGAGGGTGGATGTGCTGGAAATGAGATGTTTGAGGACAATATGTGGTGTAAGGTGGTTTGATCGAGTAAGTAATGAAAGGGTAAGAGAGATGTGTGGTAATGAAAAGAGTGTGACTGAGAGAGCAGAAGAGGATGTTTTGAAATGGTTTGGTCACGTGGAGAGAATGAGTGAGGAAAGATTGACCAAGAGGATATATGTGTCAGAGGTGGAGGGAACGAGGAGAAGTGGGAGACCAAATTGGAGGTGGAAGGATGGAGTGAAAAAGATTTTGAGTGATCGGGGCCTGAACATGCTGGAGGGTGAAAGGCGTGCAAGGAATAGATTGAATTGGAACTATGTGGTGTACCGGGGTCGACGTGCTGTCAATGGATTGAACCAGGGCATGTGAAGCGTCTGGGGTAAACCATGGAAAGTTCTGTGGGGCCTGGATGTGGAAAGGGAGCTGTGGTTTCGGTGCATTATTACAAGACAGCTAGAGACTGAGTGTGAACGAATGTGGCCTTTGTTGTCTTTTCCTAGCGCTACCTCGCACACATGAGGGGGGAGGGGGTTATTATTCCATGTGTGGCGAGGTGGCGATGAGAATAAATAAAGGCAGACTATGAATTATGTACATGTGTATATATGTATATGTCTGTGTGTGTATATATATGTATACATTGAGATGTATAGGTATGTATATTTGCGTGTGTGGACGTGTATGTATATACATGTGTATGGGGGTGGGTTGGGCAATTTCTTTCGTCTGTTTCCTTGTGCTACCTCGCTAACGCGGGAGACAGCGACAAAGCAAAATAAATAACTAAATATATATATATATATATATATATATATATATATATATATATATATATATATATATATATATATATATATATATATTGTATGGCTAGGTTAATTAACGTGATATGTAAACCATTTAACACATATCAGCTATAACCAAAAGCTAGGCTATACGGGTTACTTCAAAGTTGTCTGTTAAGTTTATAGACTATAATCTGGGAACAGAATAACAATTATTATGATGATGATATTATCATTATTATTATTATTATCATTATTATTATTATTAATATTATTATTATTTTATATTATTATTATTATTATTATTATTAGTATTATCATTATTAATATTATTATCATTATTACTATTACTATTATTATTATTATCATTATTATTATTATTATTATTATTATTATTATTATTATTATTATTATCATAAGATGATTTTGGTAAAATTTTAAGTTACCCTTTACCTCTGTTTGATAATTTTTCATTGCATTCATCTTTTCATATTATCAATATCATTGAATACTGAAAGACATACGAAAAATAATTTAATTTTGAATAGTGAAAGATTAGCACATTTGAAAAATATTAAACAAAATATACCATATCAAAATGGAAGAGTAATTTTCTAAAGTATCGGAAACTTGAAATAAAAGTGTTGCACTAATCTGGTTGAAGCTTGATGATGATACAGCCTCGTCGAAGATGACTTTATTTTTGAATGTACGCCTTTATGGCGTCCATATATGTGTATGACATGTAATACCAGTACCAGGAGATTCTCAAACACTAGTAGCTGGACCAACTAGTAACAATATAAGCAGGTGTCAGGTAATACCAGTACCAGGAGATTCTCAAACACTAGTAGCTGGACCAACTAGTAACAGTATAAGCAGGTGACATGTAATACCAGTACCAGGAGATTCTCAACACTAGTAGCTGGACCAACTAGTAACAATATAAGCAGGTGTCAGGTAATACCAGTACTAGGAGATTCTCAACACTAGTAGCTGGACCAACTAGTAACAATATAAGCAGGTGTCAGGTAATACCAGTACCAGGAGATTCTCAAACACTAGTAGCTGGACCAACTAGTAACAATATAAGCAGGTGTCAGGTAATACCAGTACCAGGAGATTCTCAACACTAGTAGCTGGACCAACTAGTAACAATATAAGCAGGTGTCAAGTAATACCAGTACCAGGAGATTCTCAACACTAGTAGCTGGACCAACTAGTAACAGTAAAAGCAGGTGTCAGGTAATACCAGTACCAGGAGATTCTCAAACACTAGTCGCTGGACCAACTGGTAACAATATAAGCAGGTGTCAGGTAATACCAGTACCAGGAGATTCTCAACACTAGTAGCTGGACCAACTAGTAACAGTATAAGCAGGTGTCAGGTAATACCAGTACCAGGAGATTCTCAACACTAGTAGCTGGACCAACTAGTAACAATATAAGCAGGTGTCAGGTAATACCAGTACCAGGAGATTCTCAACACTAGTAGCTGGACCAACTAGTAACAATATAAGCAGGTGTCAGGTAATACCAGTACTAGGAGATTCTCAACACTAGTAGCTGGACCAACTAGTAACAATATAAGCAGGTGACAGGTAATACCAGTACCAGGAGATTCTCAACACTAGCAGCTGGACCAACTAGTAACAATATAAGCAGGTGTCAGGTAATACCAGTACTAGGAGATTCTCAAACACTAGTAGCTGGACCAACTAGTAACAATATAAGCAGGTGTCAGGTAATACCAGTACTAGGAGATTCTCAACACTAGTAGCTGGACCAACTAGTAACAATATAAGCAGGTGTCAGGTAATACCAGTACCAGGAGATTCTCAACACTAGCAGCTGGACCAACTAGTAACAATATAAGCAGGTGTCAGGTAATACCAGTACCAGGAGATTCTCAAACACTAGTAGCTGGACCAACTAGTAACAATATAAGCAGGTGTCAGGTAATACCAGTACCAGGAGATTCTCAACACTAGTAGCTGGACCAACTAGTAACAATATAAGCAGGTGTCAGGTAATACCAGTACCAGGAGATTCTCAAACACTAGTAGCTGGACCAACTAGTAACAATATAAGCAGGTGTCAGGTAATACCAGTACCAGGAGATTCTCAACACTAGTAGCTGGACCAACTAGTAACAATATAAGCAGGTGTCAGGTAATACCAGTACTAGGAGATTCTCAAACACTAGTAGCTGGACCAACTAGTAACAATATAAGCAGGTGTCAGGTAATACCAGTACCAGGAGATTCTCAACACTAGCAGCTGGACCAACTAGTAACAATATAAGCAGGTGTCAGGTAATACCAGTACTAGGAGATTCTTGCTCAACTAGTAACAATCTACCATTTGTACATGACTAAGATGAGGACGAACAAACAATAATAGACTTTGTCACAAATTATAAACACAATAAGACATTGACAATGACTGAAGTAGTTCTTAGCCTGAACTTGTGCCCTCTCCCAGAACGTGGCAGGCTCATGTACCAGGCAATAAAACAGCCAAGAAAACTGGATTCACATGTTAGCCTAACTGACTGACTGACTGACTGACTGAATGACTGAATGACTGACTGAGAGTTAGACGTGCACAATCTCAGCCCATTTGCTATACTAAGCTGGTGCACCGCCTCGTCTGCTCCAGCTACAAGTTGTTACATATGTGGATATCCTATGATCATTAAGCCAGTGACAAACATAATGAAAAATTGGAGTTTTCCACCCTCGAGTTGTAATATATATATATATATATATATATATATATATATATATATATATATATATATATATATATATATATATATATATATATATTCTTTCTTTTCTTTCATACTATTCGCCATTTCCCGCGTCAGCGAGGTAGCGTTAAGAACAGAGGACTGGGCCTCTGAAGAAACATCCTCATCCAGCCCCCTTTTCTGTTCCTTCCTTTGGGGAAAAAAAAAAGAAAAAAAAGAGGGGGGAGGATTTCCAGACCCCCGCTCCCTTCCCTTTTAGTCGCCTTCTACGACACGCAGGGAATACGTGGGAAGTATTCTTTCTCCCCTATCCCCAGGATATATATATATATATATATATATATATATATATATATATATATATATATATATATATATATATTAAACCATTCTGCCTAAAATATAATAAACCATTATGGCTATCTAGATGTAATACACTGTTATATCTATGTAGATATGATAAACTATTATGCCTATCTAGATATTGGCCTATTTATATATAATACACTATTTTACCTATCTAGATATGATTAACCATTATGCCAATCTAGATATGATAAACTATTGTGCCTATATAGATATGATAAACAATTATGCCTATCTAGATATGATAGCTATTATTGCTGTGAAGTAATTAAGTAGTATAATAGCGGTTATCAAAAATCAAATGTTGGTTTTCCAATGACAGAATCAAAAAAAGATCGACTTGAATGGCTGTCAGGTTAGACGTAAATCAAATAAATATCAAAAAGTTTAAGTTACTCCAACATTACCACTACCATTTTCTTTACCTGGTCCTAACCAAATCTGTATATTAGTCGCGTATTTTATTACCAAGAGGATTTAAGTAAATATTTAATGTATTAGTTATAATATGTATAACTAATACCTTGGTCAAATTACATCATTCATTTACTTAATAATGCTAATAAAAGACAAGGAAATGTGATAGGAATAATTGTTTTCGTACCTTAAGATACAACATATTACTGTGGTGGGGAGGGAGAGTGGAAACATATGGTCAACTGGCATATATGATGTATCATGGGTCAGATTATACACAGTGAGAGTGTATGATGTATCATGAGTCATATTATACACAGTGAGTGTATGATGTATCATGGGTCATATTATACACAGTGAGTGTATGATGTGTCATGGGTCATATTATACACAGTGAGTGTATGATGTATCATGGGTCAGATTTACGCAGTGAGTGTGTGATGTATCATGGGTCAGATTATACACAATGAGTGTATGATGTATCATGAGTCATATTATACACAGTGAGAGTGTATGATGTATCATGGGTCACATACAGTGAGTGTATGATGTACCATGGGTCATATTATACACAGTCAATGTATTTTGTATCATGGGTCATGTTATACACAGTAAATGTATGATGTATCATGGGTCATATTATACACAGTGAGTGTATGATGTATCATGGGTCATTATTCAGTGAGTGTATGATGTACCATGGGTCATATTATACACAGTAAATGTATGATGTATCATGGGTCATATTATACACAGTGAGTGTATGATGTATCATGGGTCATTATTCAGTGAGTGTATGATGTACCATGGGTCATATTATACACAGTGAGTGTATTTTGTATCATGGGTCATGTTATACACAGTGAGTGTATGATGTATCATGGGGCATGTTATACACAGTGAGTGTATGATGTATCATGGGTCATATTATGCACAGTGAGTGTATGATGTATTATGGGTCATTATACAGTGAGTGTATGATGTACCATGGGTCATATTATACACAGTGAGTGTATTTTTTTATCATGGGTCATGTTATACGCAGTGAGTGTATGATGTATCATGGGGCATGTTATACACAGTGGGTGTATGATGTATCATGGGTCATATTATACACAGTGAGTGTATTTTGTATCATGGGTCATGTTATACACAGCGAAAGTATGATGTATCATGGGGCATATTATACACAGTGAGCGTATGATGTATCATGGGTCATATTATACACAGAATGTATGATGTATCATGGGCCACATTATACACAGAGTGTATGATGTATCATGGGTCATATTATACAGTGAGTGTATGATGTACCATGGGCCATATTATACACAGTAAGAGTGTATTTTGTATCATGGGTCATGTTATACACAGTAAATGTATGATGTATCATGGGTCATATTATACACAGAGTGTATGATGTATCATGGGGCATATCATAGACAGTGAGTGTATGATGTACCATGGGTCATATACACAGTGAGTATATGTATCATGGGTCATATTACACAGTGAGTGTATGATGTATCATGGGTCACATTAGACACAGTGTATGATGTATCATGGGTCATATTATACGCAGTGAGTGTATGATATATCATGGGTCATATTATACACAGTGAGAGTTTATGATGTATCATGAATTATGATATACACAGTAAATGTATGATGTATCATGGGTCATATCATACACAGTGAGTGTATGATGTATCATGGCTCATATACACAATGAGTGTATGATGTATCATGGGTCATATTATACACAGTGAGTGTATGATGTATCATGGGCCATATCATACACAGTGACTGTATGATGTATCATGGGTCAAATTATAAGCAGTAAGAGTGTATGATGTATCTTGGTTCATATTATACTCAGTTAGTGTATGATGTACCTTAGATCATATTATACACAGTGAGAGTGTGTGATGTATCATGGGTAATGTTATACGCGGTGAGTGTATGATGTATCATGGTTCATAGTGCACACTGAGTGTATGATGTATCATGAGACATTATACACAGTGAAATGTATGATGCATTATGGGTCATATACATAGTGAGTGTATGATGTATCATTTGTCATATTATACACAGTGAGTGTATGATGTATCATGGGTTACATTATAAACAGTAAGAGTGTATGATGTATCATGGGTCATATACACAGTGAGTGTATGATGTATCATGGGTCATATTATACACAGTGAGTGTATGATGTATCATGGGTCATATTATTCAGTGAGTATATGATGTATCATGGGTCATATTATACACAGTGAGAGAGTATAATGTATCATGGGTCATATTATACACAGTGAGTGTATGATGTATCATGGGTCATGTTATACACAGTGAGAGTGAATGATGTATCATAGGTCATATTATTCACCGTGTATGATGTATCATGGGTCATATTATACAGAGTGTATGATGTATCATGGGTCATATTATACACAGTGAGTGTATAATGTATCATGTGTCATATTAGACACAGGGAGTGTATGATGTGTCATGGGTCATATTATACACAGTGAGTGTATGATGTATCATGGGTCATATTATACACAGTGAGAGTATGATGTATCATGGGTCATATTATTCACACCGTGTATGATGTATCATGGGTCATATTATACACAGTGAGTTTATGATGCATCATTGGTCACATTAAACACAGTGAGTGTATAATGTATCATGGGTCATATACACAGTGAGTGTATTTTGTATCATGGGTCATGGGTCATATTATACACTGAGTGTATGATGTATCATGGGTCATATTATACACAGTGAGTGTATGATCTATTATGGGTCATATTATAAACAGTGGTTGTATGATGTATCATGAGATATTATGCAGTGAGTTTAGGATGTATCATGGATCATATTACACACAGTGAGTATATGATGCATCATGGGTCATATTATACACTGAGTGTATGATGTATCATGGGTTATACACAGTGAGTGTATGATGTATCATGGGTCATGTTATACACATTGAGTGTATGATGTATCAAGGGTCATATTATACACAGTGAGTGTACGATGTATTATTGGTCATATTTCGCTCAGTGAGTGTACGATGTATCATGGGTCATATTGTACACTGTAAGAGTGTATGATGTATCATGGGTCATATACACCGTGAGTGTATGATACATCATGGGTCATATCATTCACAGTGAGTGTATGATGTATCATGGGTCATATTATACACAGTGAGTGTATGATGTATCATTGGTCATATTATACAGTGAGTGTATGATGAATCATGGTTCACATTATAAACGTAAGAGTGTATGATGTATCTTAGGTTATATTATACACAGTGAGTGTATGATGTATCTTAGGTCATGTTGTACACAGTGAGAGTGTAAGATGTATCATGGGTCATATTATACACAGTGAGTGTAAGATGTATCATGGGTCATATTATACACGGTGAAGTGTATGATGTATCGTGGGTCATATTATGCACAGTGAGTGTATGATGTATCATGGTTCATATACACAGTGAGTGTATGATGTATCATGGGTCATATTATACACAGTGAGTGTATGATGTATCATGGGACATATTCACAGTGAGTGTATGATGTATCATGGGTCATATTATACACAGTGAATGTATGATATATCATAGGTCATATTATACGCAGAGTGTATAATGTATCATGGAGAGTGTATGATGTATCATGGGTTATATTATACACATTGTGAGTGTATGATGTATCATGGCTCATATACACAATGAGGTTGTATAATGTTTTATGGGTCGTATTATACACAGTGTATGATGTATCATGGGTCATATTATACATAGTGAGTGTATGGTGTATCATGGGTCATATTATAAACATTAAGAGTGTATGATGTATCTTGGGTCATATTATACACAGTGAGTGTATGATGTATCTTTGTTCATATTATACACACTGAGATTGTGTGATGTATCATGGGTCATATTATACATAGTGAGTGTATGATTTATCATGGGTTATACACAGTGAGTATATGATGTATCATGGGTCATATTATACACTGAGTGTATGATGTATCATGGGTCGTCATATTATATACAGTTAGTGTGTGATGTATCATGGGTCATATACACTGTGAATGTATGATGTATCATGGGTCATGTTATACACAGTGAGTGCATGATGTATCATTGGTTATATTATTCACAGTGAGTGTATGATATATCATGGGTCATATCATACAATGAGTGTATGATGTCTCATGAGTCATATACACAGTGTATGATGTATCATGGATCATATTATACACAGTGAGTATATGATGTATCATGGGTCATATTATACAAGCGAGAGTGTATGATGTATCATGAGTCATATTATTCACATAGAGTGCATGATGTATCATGGTTTATTATACACAATGAGGGTGTATGATGTATCATGGGTCATATTATACACAGTGAGAGTGCATGATGTATCATGGGTCTTATTATACACAGTGAGTGTATGTTGTATCATGGGTCATATTATACACAGTCAGTGTATTTTGTATCGAGTCATATTATACACAGTGAGTGTATGATGTATCATGGATCATATACACAGTGAATGTACTATGTATCATGGATCATATACACAGTGAGTGTATAATGTATCATGGGTCGTATACACAGTGAGTGTATGATGTATCATGGGTCATATTACACACAGTGAGTATATGATGTATCTTGGGTCATATTATACACTGAATGTATGATGTATCATGGATCATATGATACACAGTGAGTGTATGATGTATCATGGGTCATATTTAGCAGTGAGTGTATGATGTACCATGGGCATATTTAACAGTGACTGTATAATATATCATGGGTATTATTACTCACAGTGGGTGTATGATGTATCATGAGTCATATTATACACTGAGAATGTATGATGTATCATGGGTCGTATTATACACCGTGAGTGTATGATGTCTCATAGGTCTTATCATACACAGCGAGTGTATGATGTATCATGTGTCATATTACACACAGTGAGTGTATGATATATCATGGCTCATATTATTCACAGTGAGAGTGTATTTTGTGTCATGGGTCATATTATACACAGTGATTGTATGATGTATCATGGGTCATGTTATACACAGTGAGTGTATGATGTATCATGGGTCATATTATACGGTGAGTGTATGATGTATCATGGGTCATATTATACACAGGGGGTGTATGATGTATCACGGGTCATATTATACACAGTGAGTGTATGATGTATCATGGGTCATATTATACACAGTGAGTATATGATGTATCATGGATCATATTATACACTGAGTGTATGATGTATCATGGGTCGTCATATTATACACGGTGAGAGTGTATAATGTATCATAGGTCATATTATACACAGTGAGTGTATGACTTATCATGGGTCATATCACACAGTGAGTGTATGATGTATCATGGGTCATATTATACGCAGAGTGTATGATGTAACATGGGTCATATTATACACTGAGTGTATGATGTATCATGGGTCATATTATACACAGTGAGTGTATGATGTATCATGGTCATATTATACACATTGAGTGTATGATGTATCATGGGTCATATACACGGTGAGTGTATGATGTATCATGGGTCATATTATACACAGTGAGTGTATGATGTATCATGGGTTATATACTCGGTGAGTGTATGATGTTTCATGGGTCATATTATACACAGTGAGTGTATGATGTATCATGCGTCATACTATACACAGTGAGTGTATGATGTATCATAGGTCATATACAGTGAGGGTATGATGTATCATGGGTCATATTATACGCAGTGAGTGTATGATGTATCATGGGTCATATTATACACAGTGAGTGTATATCATGGTTCATATCATACACAGTGATTGTATGATGTATCATGGGTCATATACACAGTGAGTGTATGATGTATCATGGGTCATATTATACAGTGAGTGTATGATGTATCAAGGGTCATATTATACACAGAGTGTATGATGTAACATGGGTCATATTATACACTGAGTGTATGATGTATCAAGGGTCATATTATACACAATGGGTGTATGATGTATCATGGGTCATATACACTGTATGATGTATCATGGGTCATATGCACTGTGAGTATATGATGTATCATGGGTCATATTATGCACTGAGTTTATAATGTATCATGGGTCATATTATACACAGTGAGAGTGTATGATGTATCATGGGTCATATTATACACAGTGAGGGTATAATGTATCATGGGTCATATTACAAAGTGAGTGTATGATTTATCAAGAGTCATATTATACACACAGTGTATGATTTAACATGGGTTATATTATACACTGAGTGTATGATGTATCATGGGTCATATTATGCACTGCGAGTATATGATGTATCATGGGTCATATTATACACAGTGTGTGTATGATGTATCATGGGTCATATTATACACAGTGAATGTATGTTGTATCATGGGTCATATTATACACAGTGAGTGTATGATGTATCATGGATCATATTATACATTGAGAGTGTATTATGTATCATGGGTCATATTATACACAGTGAGTGTATGATGTATCATGGGTCATATTATACACAGTGAGTGTATGTTGTATCATGGATCATTTTATACACTGAGAGTGTATGATGTATCATGGGTCATATTATACACAGTGAGTGTATGATGTATCATGGGTCATATTATACACATTGAGTGTATGATGTTTCTTGGGTCATATACACAGTGAGGGTATGATGTATCATGGATCATATTATACACAGAGAGTGTATGATGTATCATGGATCATATTATACACTGAGAGTGTATGATGTATCATTGGTCATATTATACACAGTGAGTGTAAGATGTATCATGGGTCATATTATACACAGTGAGTGTATGATGTATCTTGGGTCATATTATACAGTGAGTGTATGATGTATCATGGATCATATTATACACAGTGAGTGTATGATGTATCATGGATCATATTATACACTGAGAGTGTATGATGTATCTTGGGTCATATTATACACAGTGAGTGTATGGTGTATCATGGATCATATTATACACAGTGAGTGTATGATGTATCATGGATCATATTATACACTGAGAGTGTATGATGTATCATGGGTCATATTATACACAGTGAGTGTATGATGTATCATGGTTTGTATTATACACAGTGAGTGTATGATGTATCATGGGTCATATTATACACAGTGGGAGTGTATGATGTATCATGGGTCATATCATACACAATGAGTGTATGATGTATCATGGGTCATATTATGTATGTAGCCCCGTATCCACGCACCTTGCTGCTGATGTGTTACGGTGGAGAACAAGCGATATCAGAAAGGTTGCGTCCCGCTTCATGGATGGGTGGTCCGGAGAACCAGCCACAACCAGGTTTTAACAACCGTGCCACAACATCAACAGTTGTATAGTCAATGTTTTTGTTAAGCCTTGTAGGGCTCCCGTGTGTGGACGGTGTAGTTTAGTGATCGGCACTTTGGGCTGTTTGGCTCTGCTGGCCATATTTGAATGGTTGATAACTGGGAGCTGCCTCACAACCTGATAATGTAATGATAACATTTGTAGTGTTACATAGTGTTATTTCTTTACTGGTCATACCTATTCTTACAACCATTACCAAACATTGCAAGCTGCAGAAGTAACCAACTTGGACTTTAAGAGTGGCCATAACTCTCTTAGGCGAAGGTGGGGTAAGGACGAGAATTGCAGGGTTTGGATTTGTGTGGAAACTATTGTCTCTCCTGGAAGAGCATTAGTCAATATTGTGAAGATTATGACCTTCACTGTAGCAGGTGTTATCATTCTTCACAACCATAGCCTTCACTGTAGCAGGTGTTGTCATCCTTCACAACCATAACCTTCACTGTAGCAGGTGTTGTCATCCTTCATAACCATAACCTTCACTGTAGCAGGTGTTGTCATCCTTCACAACCATAACCTTCACTGTAGCAGGTGTTGTCATCCTTCACAACCATAACCTTCACTGTAGCAGGTGTTGTCATCCTTCACAACCATAACCTTCACTGTAGCAGGTGTTGTCATCCTTCACAACCATAACCTTCACTGTAGCAGGTGTTGTCATCCTTCACAACCATAACCTTCACTGTAGCAGGTGTTGTCATCCTTCACAACCATAACCTTCACTGTAGCAGGTGTTATCATTCTTCACAACCATAACCTTCATTGTAGCAGGTGTTGTCATCCTTCATAACCATAACCTTCACTGTAGCAGGTGTTGTCATCCTTCACAACCATAACCTTCACTGTAGCAGGTGTTATCATTCTTCACAACCATAACCTTCACTGTAGCAGGTGTTGTCATCCTTCATAACCATAACCTTCACTGTAGCAGGTGTTGTCATCCTTCACAACCATGACCTTCACTGTAGCAGGTGTTGTCATCCTTCACAACCATAACCTTCACTGTAGCAGGTGTTGTCATCCTTCACAACCATAACCTTCACTGTAGCAGGTGTTGTCATCCTTCACAACCATAACCTTCACTGTAGCAGGTGTTGTCATCCTTCACAACCATAACCTTCACTGTAGCAGGTGTTGTCATCCTTCACAACCATAACCTTCACTGTAGCAGGTGTTGTCATCCTTCACAACCATGACCTTCACTGTAACAGGTCTTGTCATCCTTCACAACCATGACCTTCACTGTAGCAGGTGTTGTCATCCTTCACAACCATAACCTTCACTGTAGCAGGTGTTGTCACCCTTCACAACCATAACCTTCACTGTAGCAGGTGTTGTTATCCTTCACAACCATAACCTTCACTGTAGCAGGTGTTGTCATCCTTCACAACCATAACCTTCACTGTGGCAGGTGTTGTTATCCTTCATAACCATAACCTTCGCTGTAGCAGGTGTTGTCATCCTTCACAACCATAACCTTCACTGTAGCAGGTGTTGTCATCCTTCACAACCATAACCTTCACTGTAGCAGGTGTTGTCATCCTTCACAACCATAACCTCCACTGTAGCAGGTGTTGTCATCCTTCACAACCATAACCATCACTGTAGCAGGTGTTGTCATCCTTCACAACCATAACCTTCACTGTAGCAGGTGTTGTCATCCTTCACAACCATAACCTTCAATCAATGTAGCAGGTGTTGTCATCCTTCACAACCATAACCTTCACTGCAGCAGGTGTTGTCATCCTTCACAACCATAACCTTCACTGTAGCAGGTGTTGTCATCCTTCACAACCATAACCTTCACTGTAGCAGGTGTTGTCATCCTTCACAACCATAAACTTCACTGTAGCAGGTGTTGTCATCCTTCACAACCATAACCTTCACTGTATCAGGTGTTGTCATCCTTCACAACCATGACCTTCACTGTAGCAGGTGTTGTCATCCTTCACAACCATAACCTTCACTGTAGCAGGTGTTGTCATCCTTCACAACCATAACCTTCACTGTAGCAGGTGTTGTCATCCTTCACAACCATAACCTTCACTGCAGCAGGTGTTGTCATCCTTCACAACCATAACCTTCACTGTAGCAGGTGTTGTCATCCTTCACAGCCATAACCTTCACAGTAGCAGGTGTTGTCACCCTTCACAACCATAACCTTCACTGTAGCAGTTGTTGTCATCCTTCACAACCATAACCTTCACTGCAGCAGGTGTTGTCATCCTTCACAACCATAACTTTCACTGTAGCAGGTGTTGTCATCCTTCACAGCCATAACCTTCACTGTAGCAGGTGTTGTCACCCTTCACAACCATAACCTTCACTGTAGCAGGTGTTGTCATCCTTCACAACCATAACCTTCACTGTAGCAGGTGTTGTCATCCTTCACAACCATAACCTTCAATGTAGCAGGTGTTGTCATCCTTCACAACCACAACCTTCAGTGTGGGAGGTGTTGTCACCTTTCACAACCACAACCTTCACTGGAGCAGGTGTTTTTATCCTTCACAACCATAACCTTCACTGTAGCAGGTGTTGTCATCCTTCACAACCATAACCTTCACTGTAGCAGGTGTTGTCACCCTTCACAACCATAACCTTCACTGTAGCAGGTGTTGTCATCCTTCACAACCATAACCTTCACTGTAGCAGGTGTTGTCATCCTTCACAACCATAACCTTCACTTCACTTGATGTTGTCACCCTTCACAACCATAACCTTCACTGTAGCAGATGTTGTCATCCTTCACAACCATAACCTTCACTGTAGCAGGTGTTGTCATCCTTCACAACCATAACCTTCACTGTAGCAGGTGTTGTCATCCTTCACAACCATAACCTTCACTGTAGCAGGTGTTGTCATCCTTCACAACCATAACCTTCACTGTAGCAGGTGTTGTCATCCTTCACAACCATAACCTTCACTGTAGCAGGTGTTGTCATCCTTCACAACCATAACCTTCACTGTAGCAGGTGTTGTCATCCTTCACAACCATAACCTTCACTGTAGCAGGTGTTGTCATCCTTCACAACCATAACCTTCACTGTAGCAGGTGTTGTCATCCTTCACAACCATAACCTTCACTGTAGCAGGTGTTGTCATCCTTCACAACCATAACCTTCACTGTAGCAGGTGTTGTCATCCTTCACAACCATAACCTTCACTGTAGCAGGTGTTGTCATCCTTCACAACCATAACCTTCACTGTAGCAGGTGTTGTCATCCTTCACAACGATAACCTTCACTGTAGCAGGTGTTGTCATCCTTCACAACCATAACCTTCACTGTAGCAGGTGTTGTTATCCTTCACAACCATAACCTTCACTGTAGCAGGTGTTGTCATCCTTCACAACCATAACCTTCACTGTAGCAGGTGTTGTCATCCTTCACAACCATAACCTTCACTGTAGCAGGTGTTGTCATCCTTCACAACCATGACCTTCACTGTAGCAGGTGTTGTCATCCTTCACAACCATAACCTTCACTGTAGCAGGTGTTGTCATCCTTCACAACCATAACCTTCACTGTAGCAGGTGTTGTTATCCTCCACAACCATAACATTCACTGTAGCAGGTGTTGTTATCCTTCACAACCATAACCTTCACTGTAGCAGGTGTTGTCATCCTTCACAACCATAACCTTCACTGTAGCAGGTGTTGTCATCCTTCACAACCATAACCTTCACTGTAGCAGGTGTTGTCATCCTTCACAACCATAACCTTCACTGTAGCAGGTGTTGTCATCCTTCACAACCATAACCTTCACTGTAGCAGGTGTTGTCATCCTTCACAACCATGACCTTCACTGTAGCAGGTGTTGTCATCCTTCACAACCATAACCTTCACTGTAGCAGGTGTTGTCGTCCTTCACAACCATAACCTTCACTGTAGCAGGTGTTGTCATCCTTCACAACCATAACCTTCACTGCAGCAGGTGTTGTCATCCTTCACAACCATAACCTTCACTGTAGTAGGTGTTGTCATCCTTCACAACCATAACCATCACTGTAGCAGGTGTTGTCATCCTTCACAACCATAACCTTCACTGTAGCAGGTGTTGTCATCCTTCACAACCATAACCTTCACTGTAGCAGGTGTTGTCATCCTTCACAACCATAACCTTCACTGTAGCAGGTGTTGTCATTCTTCACAACCATAACCTTCACTGTAGCAGGTGTTGTCATCCTTCACAACCATAACCTTCACTGTAGCAGGTGTTGTCATCCTTCACAACCATAACCTTCACTGTAGCAGGTGTTGTTATCCTTCACAACCATAACCTTCACTGTAGCAGGTGTTGTCATCCTTCACAACCATGACCTTCACTGTAGCAGGTGTTGTCATCCTTCACAACCATAACCTTCACTGTAGCAGGTGTTGTCATCCTTCACAACCATAACCTTCACTGTAGCAGGTGTTGTCATCCTTCACAACCATAACCTTCACTGTAGCAGGTGTTGTCATCCTTCACAACCATAACCTTCACTGTAGCAGGTGTTGTCATCCTTCGCAACCATAACCTTCACTGTAGCAGGTGTTGTCATCCTTCACAACCATAACCTTCACTGTAGCAGGTGTTGTCATCCTTCACAACCATAACCTTCACTGTAGCAGGTGTTGTCATCCTTCACAACCATAACCTTCACTGTAGCAGGTGTTGTCATCCTTCACAACCATAACCTTCACTGCAGCAGGTGTTGTCATCCTTCACAACCATAACCTTCACTGTAGCAGGTGTTGTCATCCTTCACAACCATAACCTTCACTGTAGCAGGTGTTGTCATCCTTCACAACCATAACCTTCACTGTAGCAGGTGTTGTCATCCTTCACAACCATAACCTTCACTGTAGCAGGTGTTGTCATCCTTCACAACCATAACCTTCACTGTAGCAGGTGTTGTCATCCTTCACAACCATAACCTTCACTGTAGCAGGTGTTGTCATCCTTCACAACCATAACCTTCACTGTAGCAGGTGTTGTCATCCTTCGCAACCATAACCTTCACTGTAGCAGGTGTTGTCATCCTTCACAACCATAACCTTCACTGTAGCAGGTGTTGTCATCCTTCACAACCATAACCTTCACTGTAGCAGGTGTTGTCATCCTTCACAACCAGTGCTAAAAGATTTGACGGAGGATTGGTATGTCCACAACTCCCACGCTGGCAAGGTTATTACAACGCTATAAAGACACAGCTGCCCTCCCCCCCAAGGCATGAACCACCTGGCTGCCCTCCCCCAAGGCATGAACCACCTGGCTGCACCCCCCCAGGCATGAACCACCTGGCTGCACCCCCCTCCCCAGGCATGGACCACCTGGCTGCACCCCCCTCCCCAGGCATGAACCACCTGGCTGCACCCCCCTCCCCAGGCATAGACCACCTGGCTGCACCCCCCCAGGCATGGACCACCTGGCTGCACCCCCCTCCCCAGGCATAGACCACCTGGCTGCACCCCCCTCCCCAGGCATGAACCACCTGGCTGCACCCCCCCAGGCATGAACCACCTGGCTGCACCCCCCTCCCCAGGCATAGACCACCTGGCTGCACCCCCCCAGGCATGGACCACCTGGCTGCACACACCCAGGGAGGAAGATGAAGTTTGGCCTGAGCCACAACCTTGAGGACAAGAGACACACTAGTTACTCAGGTTGTTCAGGAATGGTTTTAACAACTACATGTCCTTCTTAATACCCTACAATGCTGACGAGTAGAGCGCCTGGGCGTGGCCGTGGTGGGAAAACCCACAACATGGTCCGCCCACACGCCCACACGACCGCTTGGTGTTGGCCATGACACACTGTGCTGGACGCTTGGGCGTGGCCGTGGTAGGAAAACCCACAACATGGTCCACACGCCCACACGACCGCTTGGTGTTGGCCATAACACACTGTGCTGGACGCCTGGGCGTGGCCGTGGTGGGAAAACCCACAACATGGTCCACACGCCCACACGACCGCTTGGTGTTGGCCATAACACACTGTGCTGGACGCCTGGGCGTGGCCGTGGTGGGAAAACCCACAACATGGTCCACACGCCCACACGACCGCTTGGTGTTGGCCATAACACACTGTGCTGGACGCCTGGGCGTGGCCGTGGTGGGAAAACCCACAACATGGTCCACACGCCCACACGACCGCTTGGTGTTGGCCATAACACACTGTGCTGGACGCCTGGGCGTGGCCGTGGTGGGAAAACCCACAACATGGTCCACACGCCCGCTTGGTGGCGTGTGGACCAATATCACGCTGTGCTGGACACCCGCTTCCTACACCCAATATAAAACGTTTCTTAACATTTTTAGTTTTCTGTCGCTGACGTAAGTCATCTCTCAAGTGGATCATTATTTATATTATGACTTGTTAATACTTACAGCTGACGTCATTATATGGCGTCAGTAAACAGGAAATAATGTCTTATCGTGTCAACCTACAGGCGTACAGTTACCAGTTTATCTATTCATTTCCTTTTATTATATTTTTGGCAATCCTGAGTGAGACGTGTTGTGTGAATTATTGAAGTTGCAAGTGTCGTCTTCTGACATGAGGTAAACATAACATGCCATGCCGTCTGTATTACCTGACATCAAGAATCACCTTACAAACTAGCAACATGTTGATGAGGCACATTACCAGTTAACATGAATACTAGACGTGTTCAGTGGCGTATCTAGGGTATGGTAGGTGCCAATACCAGACGTGTTCAGTGGCGTATCTAGGGTATGGTAGGTGCCAATACCAGACGTGTTCAGTGGCGGATCTAGGGTAGGGTAGGTGCCAATACCAGACGTGTTCAGTGGCGTATCTAGGGTAGGGTAGGTGCCAATGCCAGACGTGTTCAGTGACGTATCTAGGGTAGGGTAGGTGCCAATACCAGACGTGTTCAGTGGCGTATCTAGGGTATGGTAGGTGCCAATGCCAGACGTGTTCAGTTGAGTATCTAGGGTAAGGTAGGTGCCAATGCCAGACGTGTTCAGTGGCGTATCTAGGGTAGGGTAGGTGCCAATGCCAGACGTGTTCAGTGGCGTATCTAGGGTAGGGTAGGTGCCAATACCAGACGTGTTCAGTGGCGTATCTAGGGTAGGGTAGGTGCCAATACCAGACGTGTTCAGTGGCGTATCTAAGGTATGGTAGGTGCCAATACCAGACGTGTTCAGTGGCGTATCTAGGGTAGGGTAGGTGCCAATACCAGACGTGTTCAGCGGCGTATCTAGGGTATGGTAGGTGCCAATACCAGACGTGTTCAGTTGCGTATCTAGGGTATGGTAGGTGCCAATACCAGACGTGTTCAGTGGCGTATCTAGGGTAAGGTAGGTGCCAATACCAGACGTGTTCAGTGGCGTATCTAGGGTAGGGTAGGTGCCAATACCAGACGTGTTCAGTGGCGTATCTAGGATATGGTAGGTGCCAATACCAGACGTGTTCAGTGGTATCTAGGGTAGGGTAGGTGCCAATACCAGACGTGTTCAGTGGCGTATCTAGGGTATGGTAGGTGCCAATACCAGACGTGTTCAGTGGCGTATCTAGGGTATGGTAGGTGCCAATACCAGACGTGTTCAGTGGCGTATCTAGGGTATGGTAGGTGCCAATACCAGACGTGTTCAGTGGCGTATCTAAGGTATGGTAGGTGCCAATACCAGACGTGTTCAGTGGCGTATCTAGGGTAGGGTAGGTGCCAATACCAGACGTGTTCAGTGGCGTATCTAGGGTAGGGTAGGTGCCAATACCAGACGTGTTCAGTGGCGTATCTAGGGTAGGGTAGGTGCCAATACCAGACGTGTTCAGTGGCGTATCTAGGGTATGGTAGGTGCCAATACCAGACGTGTTCAGTGGCGTATCTAGGGTATGGTAGGTGCCAATGCCAGAAGTGTTCAGTGGCGTATCTAGGGTATGGTAGGTGCCAATACCAGACGTGTTCAGTGGCGTATCTAGGATATGGTAGGTGCCAATACTAGACGTGTTCAGTGGCGTATCTAGGGTAGGGTAGGTGCCAATACCAGACGTGTTCAGTGGCATATCTAGGGTTGGGTAGGTGCCAATACCAGACGTGTTCAGTGGCGTATCTAGGGTAGGGTAGGTGCCAATACCAGACGTGTTTAGTGGCGTATCTAGGGTAGGGTAGGTGCCAATATCAGACGTGTTCAGTGGCGTATCTAGGGTAGGTGCCAATACCAGACGTGTTCAGTGGCGTATCTGGGGTATGGTAGGTGCCAATACCAGACGTGTTCAGTGGCGTATCTAGGGTATGGTAGGTGCCAATACCAGACGTGTTCAGTGGTGTATCTAGGGTATGGTAGGTGCCAATACCAGACGTGTTCAGTGGCGTATCTAGGGTACGGTAGGTACCAATACCAGACGTGTTCAGTGGCGTATCTAGAGTATGGTAGGTGCCAATACCAGACGTGTTCAGTGGCGTATCTAGGTTATGGTGGGTGCCAATGCCAGACGTGTTCAGTGGCGTATCTAGGGTATGGTAGGTGCCAATACTAGATGTATTCAATGGCGTATCTAGGGTATGGTAGGTGCCAATACCAGACGTGTTCAGTGGCTTATCTAGGGTATGTTAGGTGCCAATACCAGACGTGTTCAGTGGCGTATCTAGGGTATGGTAGGTGCCAATACCAGACGTGTTCAGTGGCGTATCTAGGGTAGGGTAGGTGCCAATACCAGACGTGTTCAGTGGCGTATCTAGGGTATGGTAGGTGCCAATACCAGACGTGTTCAGAGGCGTATCTAGGGTATGGTAGGTGCCAATACCAGACGTGTTCAGTGGCGTATCTAGGGTATGGTAGGTGCCAATACCAGACGTGTTCAGTGGCGTATCTAGGGTATGGTAGGTGCCAATACCAGACGTGTTCAGTGGCGTATCTAGGGTATGGTAGGTGCCAATACCAGACGTGTTCAGTGGCGTATCTAGGGTATGGTAGGTGCCAATACTAGACGTGTTCAGTGGCGTATCTA
Organism: Panulirus ornatus; assembly: GCF_036320965.1. Taxonomy (NCBI): domain Eukaryota; kingdom Metazoa; phylum Arthropoda; class Malacostraca; order Decapoda; family Palinuridae; genus Panulirus; species Panulirus ornatus. The sequence goes on from NC_092227.1 coordinate 91,275,535, forward strand.
GGGTTGGGTAGGTGCCAATACCAGACGTGTTCAGTGGCGTATCTAGGGTATGGTAGGTGCCAATACCAGACGTGTTCAGTGGCGTATCTAGGGTATGGTAGGTGCCAATACCAGACGTGTTCCGTGGCGTATCTAGGGTAGGGTAGGTACCAATACCAGACGTGTTCAGTGGCGTATCTAGGGTATGGTAGGTGCCAATACCAGACGTGTTCCGTGGCGTATCTAGGGTAGGGTAGGTGCCCTGGCCGCCGCTTGAAGAGGGGTGCCACTCATCAGGCTTGTTTGTTGACATATGCTACCTGATTGCCATTTTTAACCGTTTGGATTTGTGAGATAAAAAAGAAACTCGCCCTCTTTCAACTATAATAATATTTTGCTGCTATCAGTTGCATTATCGCTTTTACGTTACAAATTTGATAGAATAAGTCTATAAGTATGTAAGAGTTTATATAAATAAGTTTGCCCTAACTCCTTCAACACTTTATAATTACACCTTATAATTTAATCAAGCCCATTGTGTACATTCCGTACATTTTTTTTGATATGACAAATATCATTTGGATTATAGTTGGTTTTGTTCGAAATATAATAACGGCTAATTTGTAAAAGGATTAGCTAAAGATTTTGGCAGTATGAGAGGTGTTTTGACTATGAAGTAAAATATTACTATGGAACCAAATATCTTCAATTTACTTCTGTTAAATATACCACTTAGTACAAATGAAATTTAATGTTCTTACTGAAAAGTGTTACTTCTTTATACTAGTAGGTAATTTTAAGACCATGAAACGTTTTTTTCACAAAGAAGAAAAGTGGAGCTGAAGGGTGAAAGATGGAAGCAGAGGAAGCCAAAAAATCAGTCTAGTTCTTCATGCCCTTCTTTGAAATGCCTGGATCAAGTAGCTTGACAAGTTCCATGGAGACACCTGTACCTGCTACAAGTCTGTTGTAATCTGAAGATGGATCGAGCACAAATGTGTCACAAGCCAAAGAGGAAGTAAAGTAAGATACAACTGAGTATGACGAGGTTAAGAGTGAGGTTGCCAGAGAGAATGTTAACATGACAGGAAGGGAAGACAATGGAGTTATGTTGAATGTATTGACAAAAATTGACCTGACAAGACTGAACCAGAACACACTGACCCTAGTGAAGTGGATGTTGTCAAAGAGTCTCGAACTGCCATAACAGAGTCATTTAACATGACATTGGACTTCTGGAGTTTAACAAGGATACAGGAAAAGCAAATCTGTCTGATGCATTAAGAACAGAAATACAAGTTGGGTTCAAAGTATTTCTAGAACAGTGAGGGACCTTACCTACCAACAGACAACTGCTCAATGAACAAAACTTGGTTCAACAGAAAACTGGAGAATGGTCATGCTGAGGAAGTGACTCGCTGGTCTGTTCCCTTCTAAAAAGTCAACATTTTGCATCTGTTGTCTTCTCTGTTCCAGGTCAGACCATCAATCCTCATTGGAGCAAGATTCCACCACTGTAAAGCACTTGAAAAGTTTAGTGTTCATGGAAATGCTAAGAATCACCGGAAGTGCTTTACCCACTGGAAGAAAATGGAAAGAAATCTAGTTGAGAACAGAGTTACTGATATAGAACTTCAATCACAGATTGAGAAGGAAAAGCAGAAGTGGCGTGATATCTTGACAATAATTCTTCACTACATGAAATTCCTTGCAATTCAGAACCTGGCTTTGTGAGGCTACACGCAGTCACCTCAGCTGCACCATGATCATGACGCCATGTGGAAAATTTTCTTGGCTTGGTGAAACTTCTGGCTATTTTTGACCCTGTCTTGAAAAAACACTTGACTTATGTGAAAGGTCATGCAGGATCCACTCATCTTTCACCAAGTGTCCAGAATGAATTCATCCACCTGATGGCATCTACTGTTCGCCAGAGTTTACTGATAGTAAAGCCAAGTACTATGGTCTCATGGTGGACTCGACTCCTGATCAAGCACACAGTGAGCAGATGTCACAAATAGTGAAGTTCGTGGAAGCTGATTTTGAGATGAAAGTAGTCTGTGTTAAAGAGTTCTTCCATGGTTTTATCCAGATAAGGCAGAAGGATGCTGAGAGCTTGGTTGAAGACAGCTAAAGAAAGACGAAATGGAGCTACAAGATTGTCGGTCACAGTGCTATGACACCGCTGTTGTGATGGCTGCCCACACAAGTAGTGTACAACAAAGAATAAGTGAGAACAACAAGCTGGCAGTGTGTGTCAATTGTGATAAACACTCGCTCAACTTGGTAGGTATACATGCAGCTAAGCAGGATCCAATGATGGTCAGGTTTTTTGGAACTATCCAAACACTGTGTTTTTCTGTCATTTAACACAGCGTTGGGAAAAACTCAGAAATACTCTCCCCATGGTTGTTAAGTCAGAGTCTGAAACCAGGTGGAGCGCAAGGACAGAAGCAGTAAACCCCGTCAACAAGTAACTTGAGGAGATACTGAAAGTCCTCCAGGATATGATAGACAATAACAACGAGACTAGTGAAACAAGAAGTGAGGCAAGGCAGCCGCATGTGGAGTTTTGATTTTCTGACCGTGCTAGGATTTGGGGACAAAATATTCATTGACCGTGTTCAAAAGAGGCTACAGGATCCTAGCATGAACTCTCATGATGCTGCCCTGAATTTGAAAGCCTTCGAGATCATTTTGATGATCAACGAGAAGTGTGGGTCAGTAAGTCACTTTAAGAAGGACTTAATCTGTCAAGAATGGAATGTTGAAGTAGAAAAACGTCGGAGACGAAAGAAACGAATGGCTGATGAGAACTGAAGAGATGCTGGGTTAAGAGAGGAGTAAATTGAGAGTCATGAAGGTAACACTGGACCGTCTTCACAGAGAAATGGATGAAAGGTTCACTCGTCTGCATGACACAGATACCAAGTTTGGCTTCCTTCTTGATGTTGAGGGACTGTGTTACAGTGTCGACAGCAATGACTTGAAGTGTGAAGGTTTATGTGAACTGTACCTAAGCTCTGATATTGATGGACATCAGATATATGAAGACATTTTGGATTGCAGAATGCTGCTGTCAAGTCGTACCAATATAAAGATAACTGGACTTGAAGAACTTCTCAAATTCATTGTTCAGTCTGGAGATTTACAGTGTCTTTCCTAATCTTCGCAATTATACTCAGATAATGCTAACCATCGCAGGTTCCATTGCCAGCTGTGCGAGATCATTTAGCAAGATGAAACTAATACTTTCATATCTGAGAGCTTCTATGGGTCAAGACAGACTCTGTGATCTTGCTCTGCTCACTGTAGAAAGAGAAGAAACTGACTGAGCACATCATAGACCAGTTCACATTAGTAGAAGCAAGGAAGGTGCAGTTGTAGTTTTAATCTTGTGTCATGATTTGTTCATTAATGAACTGTTAATTTGATCTGAAAAGAAATGAAAAAATTGAATGAGTTATGAGTCAAAATGTGAGTACATGGTTTTAGGGCACCCTGTATTTTTATTTGAATACCTATATACGTATATTTCCAAAAATACTTTCATGTTATTAATAATTTTTTTTATTTACTGTTCAAAGAACCATGGTTTTCAGCATTAATTTTACAGTGTAATTTTCATAGTTTGGGTACCTCTGGCTTAAGTAGGTTATAGTTTGATTTAGGTTTTGGTGAGTCTTTCTGCTTAACCTAAATATATATGACTATATATATAATACATAGTCTTAGATATATACTTGAACAAAAGTCGTATATAAAGCCTAGATATGTATTTGAATAAAATTTTTATTCAATGAAGGGTGGTTGGGGTTTCTTAAACTCATCCGTATCACACATTTACCTCACAATTTCTCAGTTTGGTTTTTACATTTCACAAAGTATTTTGGATTCTTCTTCTTTTAATTAGTTCTATCTACATCCTACAACAATACTCTCTGCGTTTATTGGAATAAAATAGATACTGCATTCGGAGAGTGCAGGCCTCTGTCATGGCAGCTCCTAACGCCCATATAGCAATGTTAAATCCTAAAAATTTAGATGTTTTCCATGAAAACATATCTTTGGCATATGTAATCGTATTGATATCATTATTAGTTCAATAGTTATTCACAAAAATTGATATTTCCGTAATGGCGTCCTGCATCCAGATAACGATTCGGATCACTCCCAAAATCTAACTGATTGGTCCTTGTATCATTTCTGACTTTCCCTAAATATTTCATCAAAATTTGTTCATGAATTTTGCTGAAAGTTCCTCACACAAAGAAACAAATGCCGGTAAAAACATCATCTCCTTGGCGGAGGTAATGAAAATAGAAATATCCATGTTACCAGTTTGGACAAGGGTCAGTGCCAGATTACATATGACATACACAGGATAACAACCTGACATCACACACACTAACCTTTGTTCACTTTCCTTCGTCTGTTGTGTCATTATTGAACGATACTTCCCCCCCCCCCCTCCCCCTCTCTCTCTCATATATATATATATATATATATATATATATATATATATATATATATATATATATATATATATATATATTTTTTTTTTTTTTTATTTTTTTTTTTTTTGCTTTGTCGCTGTCTCCCGCGTTTGCGAGGTAGCGCAAGGAAACAGGCGAAAGAAATGGCCCAACCCACCCCTATACACATGCCTTGATTCAACCCACTGACAGCACGTCAACCCCGGTATACCACATCGCTCCAATTCACTTTATTCTTTGCCCTCCTTTCACCCTCCTGCATGTTCAGGCCCCGATCACACAAAATCTTTTTCACTCCATCTTTCACCTCCAATTTGGTCTCCCTCTTCTCCTCGTTCCCTCCACCTCCGACACATATATCCTCTTGGTCAATCTTTCCTCACTCATTCTCTCCATGTGACCAAACCATTTCAAAACACCCTCTTCTGCTCTCTCAACCACGCTCTTTTTATTTCCACACATCTCTCTTACCCTTACGTTACTTACTCGATCAAACCACCTCACACCACACATTGTCCTTAAACATCTCATTTCCAGCACATCCATCCTCCTGCGCACAACTCTATCCATAGTCCACGCCTCGCAACCATACAACATTGTTGGAACCACTATTCCTTCAAACATACTCATTTTTGCTTTCCGAGATAATGTTCTCGACTTCCACACATTCTTCAAGGCTCCCAGAATTTTCGCCCCCTCCCCCACCCTATGATCCACTTCCGCTTCCATGGTTCCATCCGCTGCCAGATCCACTCCCAGATATCTAAAACACTTCACTTCCTCCAGTTTTTCTCCATTCAAACTCACCTCCCAATTGAATTGACCCTCAACCCTACTGTACCTAATAACCTTGCTCTTATTCACATTTACTCTTAACTTTCTTCTTTCACACACTTTACCAAACTCAGTCACCAGCTTCTGCAGTTTCTCACATGAATCAGCCACCAGCGCTGTATCATCAGCGAACAACAACTGACTCACTTCCCAAGCTCTCTCATCCCCAACAGACTTCATACTTGCCCCTCTTTCCAAAACTCTTGCATTCACCTCCCTAACAACCCCATCCATAAACAAATTAAACAACCATGGAGACATCACACACCCCTGCCGCAAACCTACATTCACTGAGAACGAATCACTTTCCTCTCTTCCTACACGTACACATGCCTTACATCCTCGATAAAAACGTTTCACTGCTTCTAACAACTTGCCTCCCACACCATATATTCTTAATACCTTCCACAGAGCATCTCTATCAACTCTATCATATGCCTTCTCCAGATCCATAAATGCTACATACAAATCCATTTGCTTTTCTAAGTATTTCTCACATACATTCTTCAAAGCAAACACCTGATCCACACATCCTCTACCACTTCTGAAACCACACTGCTCTTCCCCAATCTGATGCTCTGTACATGCCTTCACCCTCTCAGTCAATACCCTCCCATATAATTTACCAGGAATACTCAACAAACTTATACCTCTGTAATTTGAGCACTCACTCTTATCCCCTTTGCCTTTGTACAATGGCACTATGCACGCATTCCGCCAATCCTCAGGCACCTCACCATGAGTCATACATACATTAAATAACCTTACCAACCAGTCAACAATACAGTCACCCCCTTTTTTAATAAAATCCACTGCAATACCATCCAAACCTGCTGCCTTGCCGGCTTTCATCTTCCGCAAAGCTTTTACTACCTCTTCTCTGTTTACCAACTCATTTTCCCTAACCCTCGCACTTTGCACACCACCTCGACCAAAACACCCTATATCTGCCACTCTATCATCAAACACATTCAACAAACCTTCAAAATACTCACTCCATCTCCTTCTCACATCACCACTACTGTCGCTGTCTCTCACGTTAGAGGGGTAGCGCAAGGAAACAGACGAAAGAATGGCCCTACCCTCCCACATACACATGTATATACATAAACGCCCACACACGCACATATACATACCTATACATTTCAACGTATACATGCATATACATACACAGAAATATACATATGTACACATGTACATATTCGTGCTTGCTGCCTTCATCCATTCTCGTCGCCACCCCGCCACACATGAAATGGCACCCCCCCCCCCCCCACCGAGCTCGCGCGAGGTGTTCAAGGAAAAGACAACAAAGGCCACATTCGTTCACACTCAGTCTCTAGATGTCATGTGTAATGCACCGAAACCACATCTCCCTTTTCACATCCAGGCCCCACGAAACATTCCATGGTTTACCCCAGACGCTTCACATGCCCTGGTTCAATCCATTGACAGCACGTCCACCCCGGTGTACCACATCGTTCCAATTCACTATATTCCTTGCACGCCTTTCACCCTCCTGCAGGTTCAGGCCCCGGTCGCTCAAAATCTTTTTCACTCCATCCTTCCACCTCCAATTTGATCTCCCACTTCTCCTCGTTCCCTCCACCTCTGACACATATATCCTCTTTGTCAATATTTCCTCACACATTCTCTCCATGTGACCAAACCTTTTCAATAAACCCACTTCTGTTCTCTCAACCACTCTTTTTATTACCACACATCTCTCTTACCCTTTCATTACTTACTCGATCGAAACCACCTCACACCACATATTGTCCTCAAACATTTCATTTCCAACACATCCGTCCTCCTCCGCACAACCCTATCGATAGGCCATCCCCCGCAACCATATAACATTGTTGGAACCACTATTTCCTCAAACATACCCATTTTTGCTCCGAGGTGACATTCTCGCCTTCCGCACATTCTTCAAGGCTCCCAGAACCTTCACCCCCTCCCCCACCCTGTGACTCACTTCCATTTCCATGGTTCCATCCACTGC
>NC_092228.1:0-9072 GCF_036320965.1 Panulirus ornatus
CCAATGAATTAGATTTAAAAAGGGGAACTTTTCGTGTTCTTTTTCCCCGTGAATCAAAAAAAAATTCTTGATACCGCAAAATTGTGATCCTTTCCAACATGGTTTCCCAACGGTTCTTTTTTTAAAGCTGCCCCGGATTTTTCCCCTTCCTTATGTTTCCAAATCGTAATAAAGGGCTCACCAACTGAAGTTACGATTTGAATCCTTAGGAAATCCCTTGATGAAAAAGTATGCCAAGATTGTCCCCCCTTTAACTTTTGTTCCCAGCGGGCCCCCCCCCTTTGTCGATCATTTGCCCAATTTCAAAATTTTTTCAAGAAAAATATTGAATTAAAGAAACTTGAAATGGGGGGGTTTTTTTGCTTAAGAGAGAATAAAAATCCCTTTCAAATGAAAATCCCGACAATTGGAAAACCCGGTTTTTAGAAATTGTATGATGAATAAGGGAAAAGAACGCAATAGGTCAAGGGGTCACAAAACCAAAAAGTAGCCCATCTTATTGAAAAAGGAGAAAAGAAAAAAAACCCCCCACCCTTTGTGAAAACCGTCTAAAAAAAATAGAAAAAAGATTCCTTTTGTGCTTTTGCTATGGTTTAAGTTTTGTAGGCCTAACAAGAACCCAGCTGTGTTGATGTCCAAGTTTTTTGAAATTTTTAGAAAATTACAGAAATTTTAAAGAAAGGTGATTTTAAATTTGCAAGGTTTGTGTATGCGTTTGTCAAAACCAGTGGAAGCTAATTCCCCAAAAAAGATTAAAAAAGCTCTTACCCCTTTAAAAAAGAAGAAAAGATATACTTTACTAAAGGATAAGGCTAACACGTTGGGGTTTTTAGACAAAGTAACTTTTTAAACAAATGAATAAATTTCTAAAAATAACACAACTTTTCCCTAAACTTAGTTAAAATCCTAAGACGCATTTAATTCCACTTCAAAAAGAAATAAAGTTGTTGTTGAAAGTAACATTCTCTATAAAAAATTTGCCCACCCTTTGCCCCCCTCATTGCCATATATGTATGGACTTATCAAAAAAATAAAAAAATTTTGCGCAAGACATATGAAAGGGTTCAGTAGGCTCCATCACATAGAATACAAAATGGTTATTTTTTCCTTTTTAACCCCTTTAGGGGTAAGTATAAAAATTCTAAAATCTGACAATGTGATTAGTCAAAAGAAGCAAAAACAATAATAATTTTAAATTCAAACTAGTTAGCTTGATGTTTCCTCAATTTTTTAAGTTCCATTTTGGCCCTTTTAGAATATTTATATAAATTTGGGATGTTTTGGATGATATTAAATTCCCCTGTTCCAAAGTCTAATTTCATGAACTGAAAAAAAAATGTGTATAAAAAAACTGGATATTCAATTAATAGTTATTATGCCCCAAAAATTTGGTATGGCAAGGGGAAAAACCCTCTTTCCCCTTATAAGTAATCTTATTGGAATTTTTTTGAAACAAATTACAAAAGGACTTTACCTTTAATGCAATTTGTTTAGGTGTGAAAGTTTGTTCTTTGTGTTTGGCCAAAATGAAAATCAACAGAAAATTCTCCCCTCATTAACAATTTAGTCCCTTTCCCAAAAATTTCCGGTAAAATTAAAGTAATGGTAGTTCCCATTTTTAGATTGATGACCCAAAGAAAAGAAAACAAGTTAAGTTTAGCATATACAGAAACCGTCAAGTATCCCCCTATACCCATTATTACTCACCCAAAAGACAGAGTTAAATTATCACATTTAAAACTTTTTCCCAAGGGGATTACGTATTGCGTCCAGATTTATTATGATGATTTGAGAAGATATATTTATGGATATAAGTCAAAATACCCAGAAATTTTTATTGAAATTTCCCCTTTAAATTAGCAAAGAAATCATTTATAGAGTTGAGCCCCAAACCCAAAATTGACACTACGATTTTAGTTCCCCTTTAAAATAATTTCACTTTGCTTCCCCGTTGCTTAAACCCTTTTAAATTTTAAAGTTCCCTTTTGCAACCCTTTAAAACTTAAGAATATCTTAATGAAATTCCAGGAAAAATTTTTGCGCATCTATAAAGTTCCCTTTTGGTAACTGTGATAAATTTTTGTTGGTCAAAACGGAAAAGGCTTTGTTAGACCCTTTAAAAACATGAATATAGTAAAGAAAGGGACAAAATCAAATGCCCTTTTTAATATGTTTTTTAAAAATAGAACATTGTATTGATGGGGTAAAGCCCTCTCAGTTAAAAACTTACTATTTACCAAGGAAATATCTTGAATCTTTTATTGTTAAATACACAAAAATTATAATCTAATTTTTATGTGGTTGTACAAAAATTTGATAACTTTTTTTGTTTATAAGATTTGTTAAAATGAAAAATTAGAAAGCTGTTTTATGTTTTGGACAAACAAGTTCACCAAATGCGTTTTTAAACTTGTTCTTCTATGTATATCAACTGACTTTTATATTTCTCTTTGTGTCTTCCCGATGATGTGATTATTACACGAAAGGGGTTGGGAACTTTTTCGTGTTTCATTTTCCCCCCTGGACTTAGGAAATCTTGATTTACGCGCAAATTGGGGATTCTTTTAACATGGGTCCCCAAGGTTTCTATTACTTCTCTAAAGCTGTCCCGACTTTTCCCTTTGTTTCTGCTTTTCCGAATCATAATCAATCTCACCATGATTTTCGTTTGAATTTTTGGGGAAAAGCCTTGTGAAAAGTGATCCCAAAATCTGCCCACCTAACGTTTGTTGCAGTGTCTTGCGACCTTTGACCATTTCAAAATATTTTTTCAAAGAAAAATATTGAATTAAAGAAACTTGAAATGAGGAGTTTTCGCATTTCAGAGAAAAAGAAACGTGCCCTTTTAATGACAATCCCCAAAAATGGAAGAAGGATGTTAGACTTGTATGATGAATTAAGGAAAAAGCATAGGCACAAGTGTCACTTAACCCTAAGTTAGACCCTCTTATTGAAAAGAGCGACTGACCCAAAAAATAAAACCCATTTTTTGTGGTAAATCCTCTAAAAAACCCCTAGAAAAGATTCCTTTTGTGCATTAGGGGATGGTTTAAGTTTTGTATGCCTAACAGAGAAGAGCTGTGTTGGTCACAAAGTTTTTTGTAAATTTAAAAATTAAAAGAATTTAAGTAATGATGATATTTAAAATTTGCAAGGGTTTAGTGTATCCCGTTTGTCAAAACCAGTGGAAGCTAATTTTCCAAAAGTTCATAAAAGCTATTAAACCTTAAAAGAAAAAGGATATATTATTACTAAAGCAGATAAAGGTAACACTGTTTTGGTTTTAGAAAAAGTAACTTTTATCTAAAATGAAGGTCTTCTAAATATAACACAAAAATTCTAACTTAGTAAAAATCCCTTAGAAGCGTTTAATTCCACTTCAAAAAAAGAAATGAAGTTTTTGTTAAAGGTACATTTCCTAGTTTACAAAATTTGTATCTTTGTCTCTTCATTCCCATATATGTATGGATTATCAAAAACATAAAAAATTTTTGCAACAAGAAATAGTAAGTTCAGTAGGTCCATCACATAGAAATAAAAAATGGTTATTTTCCCCTTTTTAAAACCCTTTAGTGGGTGGTATAAATTCTAATATCATGAAAAATGTAGATTTAGTCAAAAAGCTAAGCAATATAAATTAATTTTATTAAAAAAGTTAGTTTATGTTTCCCCCCTTTTCACTAAAGTTTCAGTTGATGCCTTAGAAATTTTTTTTTTGGATGTATTAAAATTCTTTTTCCAAATTTAAAATTTCATTAAAATGAAAAAATTTGTGTATAAAAGATATATTTTAAATTTGGGGGAAAATTATTATCCCAAAAAAATTTGGTATGGCAAGGGAACCCTTTTTTTCCCCGTCAAGAATTTTATAGGGAATTTTTTTTGAAAAAAATTATAAAGGTATCTTACCTTCTAATGCAATTTGGTTAGGTTTAGTGATGTTCTTTTTTTTTTGGGCCCCAACAAAATAAAATTTTCCCAATATTTTCCCCCATTTAAACCCCTTTTTAGTCCCTTCCAAAAATTTACTGTAAAAATTAAATAATGGTTTTTCCCCATTTTTTAATTTGCTTTCCATAAAAAGGGAAACAATTTAAATTTTAAGCATATACAAAACCCCCCAATGATGCCCTACATCCATTATTATTCTAACATGACAGAGTTAAATATCTCATTTAAATCTATGTTCCTAAGGGCATTACGTTTTGCGTCCAGAGTTTATTGATGAGGGTTTAGAAGAATTTTTATTGGTTTAAATTTTAAAGTCCCCTAGTCTTCTTGATAAACCCCCTTAAGTTACAAAGAAATTTTTTTATGATTTGACCCCCAAACAATAAAATTTTTAGGTTTCCCCCTTTTTTAAAAATTTCACTTTGTTCCCGTTGTTAAAACCCTTTAATGTAAAGTTCCCTTTTAGCAACAAAATATATAAAGAATATTTAATAAATTTCCCCAAAAATTCTTTTTTCATCTATAAAGTTCCTTTGGAAAATATAAATTTTATTTGGCAGATGGTAAAGGGTTTTTGTTAGACTTTAAAAACAGAAAATAGTAAAAGAATGGGACAAAATCAAATGCCCTTTTTAATATGTTTTAAAAAACTATGATCATTGTATTGAAAAAGGGGGGGAAAGCCTCTCTTTTAAACAACTTTTACCAAGGAAAAATCATTGAATTTTATTTTAAATACACAAAGAATTATAAATTTTAAAATTTGTGATGGTCTGGGGCAAATTAGATAACTTTTTTGTTTAAAGTTTGTAAAATTAAATTTTTTTTAACGCCCGTTGTATTTTTTGGGGCAATCACATGTTCACCAAAAGGGTCCCAGCTTGTCTCTTTTGTATATCAATGATGTTATATTTCTCTTTGTGTCTCCCTGATGATGGATTATTAAAGAAAAATGCACTTGGAATTTCGTGTTTCTTTTCCCCCTGGCCTAGGAAATCTTTATCACGCGCAAAATTGTGATTCTTTTTAAAAGGGTCCCCACGGCTCTTCTATTACTTCTCACCAGGTCCGGACTTTCTTTTCGTTACCTTTTTTCCCAATCCTAACAAGGTCACCAAGAAGTTACGATTTGAATCCTGAGGGAAATGCCCTTTATGAAAAAGTGATGCCAAGATTGTCCCCCCTTAACGTTTTTTGCAGCTGCTTGTCGAATTTTGACAATTTTAAAATATTATTTTAAAAAAAAATATTGAAATTTAAAAAACTTGAAATGGAGGAGGCTTTTCGCATTTTTAAGGAGAAGAAACGTGCCTTTCAATGACAATCCGAAAAATTTGGAAGAACCGGGGTTAGACATTGATATGAATTTGGAAAGAAGAAAAGGCTCAAGTGTCACTAACCCTAAGTTAGACCATCTTATTTAAAAAGCGCTGGGCCCAAAAAAACCCATTTTTGTGGGAAATCGCTAATAAACAAAATAAAGATTCCCTTTTGTGCATTAGGTATGGTTTTAATTTTGTATGCTTAACGAGAAAGCCGTGTGTTGAGTCACAAAATCTTTTTTTAAATTTTGAAAATTCATAATTTAATAATGATGAAATTTTAAATTTGAAGGGGTTTGTGTAGCCGTTTGTCAAAACCGTGAAACTAATTGCCTAAAAGATTCATAAAAGCTTAAACCTTAAAAAGAGACAAGGGTTTAATTTCTAAAAAAAAAATAAGGCTAAAAATGTTGTAGTTTTTGACAAAAATAACTATTTTTTCAAATGAATGATCTTCTAAATATAACACACATATTCTAAAAATTTAAAAATCCCTTGAAGCATTAATTTTCACTTCAATAAAAAAAAGGAAGTTTGTTGAAAGGTAAATTTTTTTTCAAAAATTTGTCTCTTTTTCCCTTATTCCATATATGTATGGATTATCAAAAACATAACAAATTTTTTGCAAAAGAAAAATTAGTAATTAAAGGGGTCCCAAAATAATTATCAAAAATGGTTGTTTCCTTTAACCCTTAGTGGGAAAGGGTATAAATTCTAATATCATGAACAATGTGATTAGTCAAAAAGCTAACAATATCAATTTAATATTGATTTCAAACTAGTTAGCTTTAGATGATCCTCACTTCACTAAATTTCATTGATGACCTACAAGAATATTCCTTAGATGTTTTGATTATATTCAATTACTGTTACAAAGTCTAATTTCATTGAACTGATAAAATTGTGTATAAAAGAACTATATTTTCAATTAAGGGAAGATATTGATGCTCAAAAATTTGGTATGGCAATGGGTAACCCTCTTTCACCTGTACGAAGTAATAATATATGGAATTTTTGAAACAAACTTACTAAAGGATGATCTTACCTTCTAATGCAATTTGGTTAGGTATTAGATGATGTTCTTTTGTGATTGGCCCAACAAATGAAAATTTACAAATATTTCTCCCCTCACTTAACTTTTTAGTACTGTCCAAGAAATTTACTGTATAAAATTAAAGTAATGGGTCTTTACCATCTTAATTGCATATTCCATATACAAGGAAACAATTTAAGTACAGCATATACATAAGACCCCCCAATGTATGCACATACATCCATTATTACTCATCTCAACAATGACAGAGTTAAAGTATCATCATTTCATCTATGTTCCTAAGGGCATTACGTATTGCAGTCCAGAGTTTATTGATGATGTTTGAGAAGATTATATTTTATTGGATCTAAGTTTAAAGTCCCCTAGATCTTTCATTGATAAATCCCTTAAGTTAGCAAAGAAATCATTTTATCGAGTTGAGCCCAAACAACTAAGAATCCTTTTTAGGTCCCCTTTTAATAATATTTCCACTTTGCTCCCATGTTGCTTAAATCCTTTAATGTAATGTTGCCTTCAGCAACAATAATACTATACGAGAATATCTTAATCAGGAATTCACCAAAAATCTCTTGGTTCATCTATCAAAGTTCCTTATGGGAAACAGTCATAAATTTTATTTTGTCAAGACTGGTAAGGATCTTTCTGTTAGACTTAAGTAACATGAATATAGTAAAAGAATGGGACAAGAATCAAATGCCTTATTTAATCATGTTAAAAACCTATGATCATTGTATTTGAACAGTAGTAACGCCCTCTCAGTTGTTAAATCGTAACTCTTTAGCCAAGAGAAAAATCATTGAATCTTCTATATCAAATACACAAAGAATTATAATCTTTAATACTAGTGATGGTCTGGGTACAAATTAGATAACTTTATTGTTGATAAGATTTGTGAAAATATAAGTTTTATGAACGCCCGTTGTATTTTTTGGACAATTCACATGTTCACCCAATGGCGTCCTAGCTTCGTCTCTCTATGTAATATCAACGTGACTGTTATAATTTCTCTCTGTGTCTCCCCCTGATGATGGTATTATTAACGAAAGTGCACTTGGTAACTATTCGTGTTTCATTTTCCCCGTTGACACATAGGAAGATCTTGATCACGCGCAAAATTGTGATTCTTTTAACATGGGCTCCACACGGCTCTTCTATTACTTCTCACCAGCTGTCCGGACTTTCTCCTTTCGTTACACTTTCTCGAATCGTCTAACAAGCTCACTCACTGAAGTTACGATTTGGAAGTCCTGAGAAATGCCTTGATGAACAAGTGATGCCAAGATCTGTCCCAACCTTAACGATTGTTGCAGCTGTCCTTTTGTCGATCATTTGAACAATTTCAAAATAATTATTTTAAAGAAAAATATTGAATTAAAGAAACTGATAATGGAGGAGGCTTTTCGCATTCAAGAGAGAAGAAACGTGCCTTTCTAATGACAATACCGTCACATTGGAAGAACCGAGTTAGACAATTGCAATATGAATTAAGGAAAGAACGCAATAGCTACAAGTGTCACTAAAACGTAAGTTAGACCAATCTTTATTGAAAACAGCGACTGGACCAAGACACAAACCCATCTTTTGTGTAAATCAGTCTAATAAACAACTAGATAAAGATTCCTTGTGTTGCATTAGGCTATGGATTAAGTTTTGTATGCTCTAACAGAGAAAGGCCAGAATGTGTTGATGTCACAAAGTCTTTTGTAATTTAGAAAATTCCAGTAATTTAAGTAATGATGAAATTAATATTTGCAAGTTAGTGTAAGCCAGTTATTGTCAAAACCAGTGGAAGCTAATTGCCCTAAAAGATTCATAAAAGCTCTAACACCTTAAAAGAAGACAAGGATATACGTATTACTAAAAACAGATAAGGCTAACACTGTTGTAGTTTTAGACAAAAGTAACTATAATATCTAAATGAATGAGTCTTCTAAATTATAACACTACATATTCTAAACTTAGTAAAGATCCCTTAGAAGCATTAATTCTCATCTTCAATAAAAAAAAGAAGATAAGTTATGTTGAAAGGTAACATTTCTCTTAAACAAAAATTTGTCATCTTTTTTGCCCATCATTACCATATATGTATGGGACTTTATCAAACACATAACTAAATTTTGCAGCAAGACAGAATAGTAATTTCATTAGGTACCATCACATATCAAATATCAAAAATGGGTTCGTTTCCTATTAAGCCCATTAGTGGGTAAGGTATCCAAATTCTAATATCATGAACAATGTAGATTAGTCAACAAGCTTAAGCAATATCAAGATTACAATTTTATTTTCAAACAGTAGCTTTGATTGTTTCCTCACTTTTCACTAATTTCCATTGATGACCTATTAGAATATTTATTTGATGTCTTGGATGATATTCAATTACCTGTTTCAAATCGATTTCATTGAACTGATAAAAAGTGTATTAAAAGACTATATTTCAATTCATGGAGATTATTAATGCTCAAAAATTTGGTTGGCAATGGGTAACCCCCCTTTCACCTGTACTAAGTAATATTATATGAATTTTTTGAAACAAAATTATTAAAGGATATCTTACCTTCTAATGCAATTTGGTTTAGGTATGTAGATGTTTGTTCTTGTGTGTTGGCCCACAAATGAAAATAACAAATATTTCTCCCCTCACTTAAAAATTTAGTACCTTCCGATCAAATATACTGTAGAAAATTAAAGTAATTGTATGTTACCATTTCTAGATTGCATGATCCAAGACAAGAAACAAGTATA